>NC_053163.1:4903574-5031819 GCF_016835505.1 Polypterus senegalus | reverse complement strand
TGTAGACCCCTAGTCCCGTCCAAATCGACATACAGCTAAAATTCTGTCATTTCAGTGATTCGAATGGGACTAAAATGACAAAAGTACTCCAGCAATAATCACTTTATACCCTGTGCCTGACGTGGCTACCATTGGTTTACTCCTCGTTGTGTGCACTGAATAGTGGGGGGGCAGTGAGGTGGGAGGCGTTATATCCTCTCGGGGGTCTGAAGGTGCAACGATATACACAATTTATACAGAAAAGCAGGGGGTGTAGAGCTGGAGGTGTGAACGATGTATTGTTCTTATAAATAGGGGTTGTCATTGAAGTCTGAACTGACAGTACGCATAAATTAAGTAGGGAGATGAGGAAATGCTGGCGCAGGGTTCCGGTGCCCACCCGCACCACTCCAAACAATAATCCCGTCTGAATGGGGCTTAAGAGAGGAGGCGTCACCCTGAGTGAATTCCTGAGCAGAAAGAAGAATCGCATCTCCTTGACGTCCCTCACCATACGTAATACCCAAACACTAACTGCGCTTTGTGTCCCGCTACACGTCACCCATGTTTCCTTATTGGGACCTGACAGTATAAGCTCTGGGGGTGGGATCTAGTGTTAATGAAATCTTTTCCATCCAATAAAATGGAGGGACTGCAGGGCTCTGATTGAACCGTTTCATTCACTTAGTGGCCAGCAGGAGGAGGAAGGGCACCAACCTTTGGAAGAAGGCGGTGAGGCTCAGAAATGACAGTTCACCCAAGCCAGAGGAGATGCTGGCAAACACCACACCTGAAATAACAGAAGAACACAATGCTAGTGGGACCACCGTCCTCTCCCTTGGTCTTTTCAGCTTTGTGACAGACTTACCGAACAGGCTCATCCATACGCCCGTGGAAAAAGAAACGATGAGAAAGCTGGCGGCGGCCGTGAAGATGCATATCAGCACCCGGAAACTGCAAAACAGACACCATCAGTATGATGGCCTTTGGGTTCCCACAGTGTCTGTCGCGGTCTTTACTCACCCGTATGGAATGAGGTGGATGTAAAAGGGGGCCGTCAACTTGATCAGCAGCGTAGGGAGAATGTCGGCCAGCAGCACCGCCTGAAATCACACAAAGGTGGCATGGAAGGTCAGCAGAAGGGGCTCAGTGAGAGGAGAGGCTAGTAGAGGAAATGGACGGGTAGTGGGGGGCTTACCGCTGTGGACAGGCTGTTGCAGTCGTACCGGCTGCTGTTGCTGGAATTCTGCGTGGGGATGGGGGCCGGTGTCTAAAAGAGAGAAGATGTACAGAGGTAGATGGTGTGAACAGTCTGGTCATCTCATGGGCAGGACAAGTGGACAGAGAGGCCTCCTGAAGTGAAGCACATCGAGATGACTCAGACACAGAAGCGGGCAGACAGACAGACTTCAAACCGAGGACTTGAAGGCCACCAGGAAGAGAACAGGCTAGTGGACAAGTTAGTGAGGACAGTCAGGAGGACTTGAAACACATTTCATCACCACAAGGATGGGATGAGTGGACTTACTGAGATGAAGCACGTTGAGGTAAAGTCGGGCACAGAGAGAAGCAGACAGACAGGGAAACTTCAAACTGAGGAATGGATGGGGAGTGGAGAGGTTAGTGTGGACAGTCTGGAGGGAAGAGCATAAAAACAGGACATTCACAGTTTCATGGACAAAGATGGATGCATGCAGAGATGAAGTCGGGCGCACAGAGAAGCAGACAGACAGGGGAACTTCAAACTGAGGAATGAAAGGAGAATGGAGAGGTTAGTGTGGACAGTCTGGAGGACTAAAGTGAGCATGAAAACGGGACGTGCACAGTTTCATTGACAGACATGGACACATGCAGAGATGAAGTTGGGCACAGGGAGAAGCAGAAAGAAAGCTGAACTTCCAACTTAGGAACTGAAGGCCTTCAGGAATTGACAGGAGCACAGGCTGAGTGGACAGATTTTTGTGTGGTGATCCACCAAGCATCTCCTAAAACGTAACCGACTGATGATGTTGTTGCCTGGGGTCGGCCGCTGCCATTTTTAATTGAGTAAGCCAGGGGTGTCCAACTCTGGTCCTGGTGGCCCGCAGTGGCTGCAGGTTTTCATTCTCACCCTTTTCCTAATTAGTTTTCACTGCTAATTAACTCCTTTACCCTTCATTTTAATAGCCCTGTTTTAAGGATTCAGTCCTCTCAATTGACTTGTCTCTTCATTAAATGGCAGCCAAACAGAAATGAGACGTGAGACGAGTCGACAGGGGACCAGATAAACTGGGACTTCAAACTCCAACCAGTTTCTTCATGAGAAGCCGATTCTTGCTGTTCATTAAAACCATTATTGAATATCAGGACTTGTTGCTGCTGTCACTCTGTTGAAGACCATCGTCAAGATGTTTTGGTGACCTGAGGAGACCAACATGACCGAGACCCTCAACTTTCTTTTTTTTTTCTCATGGACCCTTGTGAGGTGACTGTGTGCAGAGGGTGCAGACCTTTAAATATCTGGGTGTGCAGCTGGATGACAGATTGGACTGGACTGCCAATACTGATGTGCTCTATGTAAGAAAGGTCAGAGCAGACTATACTTTCTGAGAAGGTTGGCATCCTTCAATATCTGCAGTAAGATGCTGCAGATGTTCTACCAGACGGTTGTGGCGAGTGCCCTCTTCTACGCGGTGGTGTGCTGGGGTGGCAGCATAAAGATGAAAGACGCCTCACGCCTGGACAAACTTGTTAAGAAGGCAGGCTCTATTGTAGGATTAAAGTTGGACAGTTTAACATCTGTGGCAGAGCGACGGGCACTAAGCAAACTCCTGTCAATCATTAAGAGTCCACTGCATCCACTAAACCGTGTCATCTCCAGACAGAGGAGTAGCTTCAGTGACAGACTTTTGTCACCGTCCTGCTCCACTGACAGACTGAGGAGACCCCACACTATGCGACTCTTCAATTCCACCCGGGGGAGTAAATGCTAACATTACTCAAAGTTATTGTCTGCTTATTTTATTTATTTATTTATTTTTTTCATTTTTATTACTATTTAATTTAATATTGTTTCTTTGTATCAGTATACTGCTGCTGGATTATGTGAATTTCCCCTTGGGGTTAATAAAGTATCTATCTATCTATTTTCAGGTGATCTGCTCATGATGTGTCTCATTATTGTTTGGCTTTTTATTAAGGAAAAAGAAACAACTAAGGGGGTCCGAGTCCCGTCAATTAAAACAAAGACAAAACAGCAGCAAAAACGGCTCACTAAATAAGAAGTCCTGCGGCCCACCAGGACTGGAGCTGGACACCCCTGGAGTAAGCCAACACTAGAGTTCCATGATTCGGGTAATTCTCAGTTTGGCCACAAGGTGTCCTCATTGTTACCAGTTACACACCATGACTTGCACAACAGCACGTTGGTCATATTTATACAAACACACAGACGGACGAATTGGAGGCCGTGAAGAAATCAATATTGCCAGGTTGGCAGTCCTAAATGAACAGAGTCCAACAGAGCGATAAAGTGCAAAAGATTCACAAACGGCAAGCTGAGTAGTCCACCTGAGTAAGAACGTTCTGCCAAAGCTGCTAGCACAAGTGTTAAACGCTCGTCTCACCAGATTTTAATCATTGACACTTTTGGATACCAAAAACAAAAATGCAGAATGTGCCTTTGTATTCAATTTAAGGGACCACACAGCAGTGGAGCCACTTAGGGTGACTGACAGGCTAAGTGACGTCAAATTAGCAAAGGAGGGGCAAGAGGACTAGAACACTGAAAAGCAGCCCTGAGGACAAGCCACGCTTACACATAAGGGGAATGGGACCCTGAGAAAGGCCAAGGTGGGCAGGTCACTGTGAACATTCGGGATGGAGGTGACAACCACAATGGGAGGTCCATGTGGACACCTGGGATGAACAGAAAACTGCACAACAGTCTCTCGGAACAGGTGCTTGTGGACGTCTTAAGGGAGGACCAGAACATTAAGAGACACGACTGCAGTGAGGACCAACCAGAAGGACAGTGACATTAATATGAAAAGGCCACTTAGGCAACGGTGGACCACTTAGGACATTTCAAGACATCCACATAGAAAAGATGTTTGGCAGAAAACCCGATGGCCCAGCGTTGAAAGACCAGAAGATAAGGACAGCCACATTGAGATACTGTGAAGGGTCCATGTGGGAAGGTTAGCGTGATCACACAGAATGGAGGTCCGCATACACCTGGGAAGAATGGATCACTGAGAAACATTTTGACAAATAAGTGCTTATGGACATCTTAGCACGGACAGAAGGGAGGACCAGGATGTTATGGGACATGAATGCAGTGAAGACAGCCAGAAAGACGGTTAGGGTAAGAACTGCACATGTGGGCGGACAGGAAAGAAGTGATGTCCTCACTTGGAAGATCTGAGACACTAAAAAAAAAAAAGAAAACCCCAAGAACAGGTCAGTGTGGCCACAAAGATGGGCCCACCTGGAGGGGCTGGAGGAACGGGCCACAGAGAAGCCAACTGCTTACAGGACGAGTGCTGTTGCTGCCTGCCTCCTGCTTGCTCAGGATGTCGTGTGCGGCGCTCAGCATGATGACGTAGGCGAAGTTGTTACACAGACCGAGAATCCTAAAAGAGGAAGAAGAAGAAGAAGAAGAAGAGTGGAGCGGGAGCAGAATGTCATGGGGGTGGGGGTGGGGGAGCAGTGTTACTACAGACTGGCATGGCGGGATGAGGCTGCCACACATCCAGAAGCGGTGTCACTTACCAAAAGCCAGTCAAGTTCCTCCACTTGGTCACCCGCTCTGTAAGTAAAGACAAGAAATAAGAAAGTTGAAGTGACGTGAAATAAATTGATTTGCATAAAAAAATTGATACAACAACAAAAAAATAAAAAAGTGATCTGGAAATACAGGACCCCCCACCCCACCCGACCCATCAACCCCATCAAGGTGCCCGGGCTCCAGCTGCCATTTTTAAGCTTCATGTGATGCTACTCTGTTTGGATAGAAACTATGGAGGCAGAGTGGGAGGAACTTATGGACAACTCGCATGCCCCCAAGACCCCCCAACTCACAAAGTAAGTCTGAGCTATTATTTATTAAGAAGCCCTGCTGCTCACGTTGATGTAAACAAAGCCTGGCAAGCAAGGTTCAGGATTTGGAGCCACCTGGCACCCACACTTGGGGCAGGACTTGAATTAGGGTCTCAGCGGAGTGAAATAAGTGCGCTTTAGCCTGACTTATGTATATAAAGATACCCTGAATTTAGTCTGACTTTCCTCACTTTAAATTTACTTTTCATATAACCAAAGCCTGGCACACAGGGTCTAGCAACTGAGGCCACCAGGCACCCATACTAGAGGGGGAGCTTGAATTAGGGTCTCAGTGGGGTGAAGTAAGTGAAATTTAGCCTAATGTATTTATGTTAGTTAGACTAAGTTTAGCCTGACTTTCCTAACTTAATTATTGACGTAACCAAAACCTGACATTCGGGGTTCAGCATTTGGGGCCACCAGACACCCATACTTGGGGGGCGGGGGGGGGGGCTTGAATTAGGGTCTTGGTGGGGTGAACTGAATGCACTTTAGCCTGACTTATTTAACTAAGTTAGCCCGAGTTTACTCTGGTGTTCCTCACGTTAGGCCCAACTTTGCAAGCAAAGCCTGGCACACAGTTTTAACCAATTGAGGAAAACCTCAAGGCATCCGTACTGGAGGGGGAGCTTGAGTTAGGGTCTCAGTGGGGTGAAGTAAATGAAATTTAGCCTAACTTATTTAGTTTACTTAGCATTAGCTTAACCTGACTTTCCTCACATTGTAACCAAAGCCTGGCCTCCAAAGTTCAGCAGCAGAGACCACCAGTCACCCATACTGGATATTGAGCTTGAATTAGGGTCTCAGTGGGGTGAAGTAAGTACACTTTAGCCTAACATATTTATGTTAGTTAGACTAAGTTTAGCCTGACTTTCCTAACTTAAAACCTAACTTAATTATTGATGTAACCAAAGCCTGGCAGGAGGAACTCAGGGTTCAGCATTTGGGGCCACCAGACAGCCATATTAGGGGGAGGACTTGAATTAGGGTCTCAGTGGGCTGAACTGAATGCAGTTTAGCCTGAATTGTTTAGCTAAGTTAGCTTGAGTTTACTCTGACTTTCCTCGCTTTATGCTCAACTTTGTAAGCAAAGCCTGGCACTTAGGGTTTAACATTTAGGGCCACCTGGCACCCACACTGGGCAGGAGGACTTGAATTAGGGTCTCAGTGGGGCAAAGTGAGAGCTCTTTAGCCTGAGTTGTTTAACTAAGTTAGCCTGAGTTTACTGTGACTTTCCTCACTTTAAGGCCAGCTTTGTAACCAAGGCCTGGCACCCAGGGTTCAACATTTGGGCCCACCAGGCACTCATACTGAAGGGAGAGCTTGAATTAAGGTCTCAGTGGGGTGAAGTAAGTGAAATTTAGCCAAACTTGTTTAGGTTAGTCATCTTAAATTTAGCCTGATATTCCGAACTTTAAGCGTAAATTTAGCTTAACTAACCACATCGATGTAAGCACAGCCTGGCACCCAGGGTTCATCATTCAGGTCACTGGGTACCAATAGGGGAGGGGAGTATCAATGGTGTGAAGTAAGTACGCTTTAGATTAGCTTATTTATGTAAACTAGCCCAAATTTAGCCTGAGGTTCTTAACTTTTAAGTTTGCCTTACTGATACAACCAAAGCCAGGCATGCAGGGCCCAGCATTTGGGGACACCGGGTGGCCATACTAGAAGGTAAAATTAAATGAGGGTCTCAACACAGTAAAGTACTGTGAGTGCACTTTAACCCAACCTATTTTTTACTTCACATCTTTGTGTGTTGGGAGTAACTGAGAAAATATCAGAAGTGGGCATTACCTGAAGGCTCCTGGATAGGCACACGGTGGAGATCACCTTCATGATCTGGAGACACAAAGAAAGACAGAAGGGGGATTAGTGAAAAGCCAAGAGGGGATTTTCTTTGTGTGTGTGTTTTGTTTTTAATCTTAAAATGGTTTAAGAGGCCATGTGTCTATGTGTGTGAGGGCTCAAGATTATGGATCAGCTGGCATGTTTTGCAGATATAGCCTTCAAGGAGGACTAACTTGTCCGTGCCACCCTCCAAAACGTCCAACATTCAACAGGACTTGCATTATTCTGGACTCAATAAGGCTGATCATTCTGATCAGAATTGAGTTGTCACTTTACCAGGGACACAGACAGTTGAACTATGAAACCAAATGTCTTGTACCTGTCTTGGAAATGGCAGCTGTGGGTGTATGCGTTTGGAGAATGCTGAACTGGCATCCTGCCCAGGGTTGGGTGCAGATTGCCACTCAGTTCTGTCAGAATAACCCGGGACTACGTGCACAGCTAAACTGGCATATACGAGTTTGGCAGATCGACGATATTTACACTGAGAACTCCATTAGACGTCCTTTCCATTCCCCCGAATACACTGCGACTGTCCCTTGCCGCATCAGCACTTCCACTCACCACCACTGGAGAGCCTCGAGCGCGAGGGACGCAGACACTACACGCTGATTGGTTAATCGAATTTGAGTGACACGGAATTTCTCCAATCGACGTTACGAGAGAGGCCAGTAAAGTTTTGTCAACACAGCTTTTTTCGTGAAGCCGGTTTAAAATTCACGTGATTGTTTTTTTTTCACTCGTTTTTGCTCACACAACACGGACACGAAACCCGACTTTCAATCACATGTTTGTTTAAAACACTGAAGCAGGACGAATGTATGCCTGGATTGGAAACCATTACGCTTCCATAAATATGGAACAGCTGTCGGAGTAGCTGCGCACTAAACTACCATTAAGTGCATTTTTACTGAAAGCAAGAAGCAGATAAACTGAAGACTTTCTGTTCCGTTTAGAATGTCGATCCCCTTCATAGTGTAAAACGCGTTTACTTGATTTTAAAGCGCCGTTTGGCTCGGCAGCGCAGTGTTTCCAGCCGGACACCTCTACACGGACACCTTACCCGCTCCCCAGACTCATCTCCATGGCAACCTTACCTGAGTCAGTGTCCATTGCGGATGGCGAGTGATGCGGTGCAAGCCGACGAGCGCACACCTCCTTGAACCCGTGCTCGTGCAGCTAATAATGATCACTCCGCCGCAGCTGACAGCTCACTTCCTTGTTTATGGCGGTAAAGGGAGGCGGTGCCCATGTGAAACCCATCCCCGGGGGTTGGCGTAGAGTAGTTCCGTGTCGCACTTGCGCACATCGTCGATGGAGCTGCGCTGTGAGGAGCAGGCGACGTGAAGACATCGAGAAGATTATTATTATTATTATTATTATTATTATTATTATTATTATTATTATTATTAAGTCGGTGCCATAGAAAGGGCAAAAAAGAGTCAATTAAAGAACTCAGACATTTCATACAGTCTTCTTCCTTCTGCTAAATGATACAGGGTCGCTGCAAAAATCAACCAATCAATGAAATAGGAAAAAAAAACTAAGGAAGTGAAAAGATGTCACATCTAGCCATTCAGTCTTGTTTTCTTTATTGTATGATTTATTGACTTATCCAGAAATTTGTTTTTATTAAGCTTATTTTGGCAGATTTCTAGTTACTGTACTTGCAGAATACAGTGCATCCGGAAAGTATTCACAGCGCGTCACTTTTTCCACATTTTGTTATGTCACAGCCTTATTCCAAAGTGGATTAAATTCATTTTTTTCTACACACAACACCCCATAATGACAACGTGAAAAAAGTTTACTTGAGGTTTTTGCAAATTTATTAAAAATACAAAAACTGAGAAATCCCATGTCCATAAGTATTCACAGCCTTTGCTCAATACTTTGTCGATGCCCCTTTGGCAGCAATTCCAGCCTCAAATCTTTTTGAATATGATGCCACAAGCTTGGCACACCTATCCTTGGCCAGTTTGGCCCATTCCTCTTTGCAGCACCTCTCAAGCTCCATCAGGTTGGATGGGAAGCGTCGGTGCACAGCCATTTTAAGATCTCTCCAGAGATGTTCAATCGGATTCAAGTCTGGGCCACTCAAGGACATTCACAGAGTTGTCCTGAAGCCACTCCTTTGATATCTTGGCTGTGTGCTGAGGGTCGTTGTCCTGCTGAAAGATGAACCGTCGCCCCAGTCTGAGGTCAAGAGCGCTCTGGAGCAGGTTTTCATCCAGGATGTCTCTGTACATTGCTGCAGTCATCTTTCCCTTTATCCTGACTAGTCTCCCACTTCCTGATGCTGCCACCACCATGCTTCACTGTAGGGATGGTATTGGCCTGGTGATGAGCGGTGCCTGGTTTCCTCCAAACGTGACGCCTGGCATTCACACCAAAGAGTTCAATCTTTGTCTTATCAGACCAGAGAATTTTGTTTCTCATGGTCTTCAGGTGCCTTTTGTCAAACTCCAGGCGGGCTGCCATGTGCCTTTTACTAAGGAGTGGCTTCTGTCTGGCCACTCTACCATACAGGCCTGATTGGTGGATTGCTGCAGAGATGGTTGTCCTTCTGGAAGGTTCTCCTTTCTCCACAGAGGACCTCTGGAGCTCTGACAGAGTGACCATCGGGTTCTTGGTCACCTCCCTGACTAAGGCCCTTCTCCCCAGATCGCTCAGTTTAGATGGCCAGCCAGCTCTAGGAAGAATCCTGGTGGTTTCGAACTTCTTCCACTTACAGATGATGGAGGCCACTGTGCTCATTGGGACCTTTAAAGCAGCAGAAATGTTTCTGTAACCTTCCCCAGATTTGTGCCTCGAGACAATCCTCTCTCGGAGGTCTACAGACAATTCCTTTGACTTCATGCTTGGTTTGTGCTCTGACATGAACTGTCAACTGTGGGACCTTCTATAGACAGGTGTGTGCCTTTCAAATCATGTCCAGTCAACTGAATTGACCACAGGTGGACTCCAATTAAACATCTCAAGGATGATCAGGGGACACAGGATGGACCGGAGCTCAATTTGGAGCTTCATGGCAAAGGCTGTGAATACTTATGTACATGTGCTTTATCAATTTTTTTATTTTTAATAAATTTGCAAAAATCTCAAGTAAACTTTTTCCCATTGTCATTATGGGGTGTTGTGTGTAGAATTCTGAGGAAAAATAATGAATCCATTTTGGAATAAGGCTGTGACATAACAAAATGAGGACAAAGTGATGAAGCGCTGTGAATACTTTCCGGATGCACTGTAGATAGCAAAACAACTACGTGTGAGGGTTAAGATCACAAAACACATTTTGTGAGATCCTGAAATGACTTAGTGTAGAATTTCCTGTCCTGGCAGTGGGGATGCATTTGAGAAATCTGAAAATGGACTGGAAACTCGTGTTGAGATTTCTGAAATGTATCTGAGAAATCGTGAATTATACTGTAGAGATCTGACAATGCTATTCAGATACCTTGACATAAGTTCGTTTTTTTTTAAAGATCTGTTCAAATGCATTTGAGAGATCTTGAAATACATTTGTTTATACCTGCAATGGATAGTCGACCCGTTTTAAGATGTCATGAAAGGCATTTGCATTTTTCAAATGGACAGGAAGCTATTTTGAGCTCTCTGCACATGTATCTCGGACTGTGGATATCAGAACATCTTGAAATGTGTTAATGTATTCTGTAAATGCCAAGATGGATAGACTGGCATCCTGACCAGGAAGGTTGGTGGACAGACATCCCGTCTGAATTTGTCTGCAGCACCTGTCCTGGCTGGGAAAAAATGGACGGACAGGGAAGGACGGTCTCTGGGGTCTGTTTGATCCCCCACTACGCTAGGTGGCAGCTTCCCTCTGGTGGAGCTTTCATTCACGTGCCTGCAAGGCACCTTGGGAAATGTAGTCTTGGTGAGTAGCCCCATTGGAGTGTGTGGGTTCCACCAGAGTGTTTGGGCTGTAAGAAAGGTGCACACCTGGAAAGAAGTTCCACTTGACCTGGAAGTGCTGCCAGGCTGTAGTCATTTGACACCAGAAGTTCCCTCGAGTCTGGCATAAGGGAAGCCACCCGGTCTCATCCAGGTGAGTTGAGTCGGGAGGAGGTGGGCAGAGAGATGGAGGGTTTGTTGTGGAGAGACGTCTGTGTGTTGGAGGATCATAACCCATGTGAGGTGTTTTTGTCAAATAAACGTCACTTTATTGAAGCTCTTGACTGTGTGGCTGCACTGGTGTCAGGAGTCGGTGGCTCTGGGTGCCCCCTAGCGTCCACACATAACTTAACATGTCTTAAAATCCATCCATCCATCCATTATCCAACCCGCTATATCCTAACAACAGGGTCACGGGAGTCTGCTGGAGCCAATCCCAGCCAACACAGGGCACAAGGCAGGAAATAAACCCCGGGCACGGCGCCAGTCCACCACAGGGCACACACTAGGGACAATTTAGAATCGCCAATACACCTCACCTACATGTCTTTGGACTGCGGGAGGAAACCCACGCAGACACGGGGAGAAGATGGAAACTCCACGCAGGGAGGACCCAGGAAGCGAACCCAGATGGGTCTCCTAACTGCGAGGCAGCAGCACTACTCACTGCGCCACCGTGCCACCATGATCTGTGTGTGTGTGTGTGTGTGTGTGTGTGTGTGTGTGTGTGTGTGTGTGTGTGTGTGTGTGTGTGTGTGTCTGTCCGGTCCCTCAATGCAATCTGATTGGTCAGTAAGGCTTTGGTGATACGATTGAAAGAGCAAGTGTCAGCCAGCAGTAGCAGTTAATGGCCCTTAGAAGATTCATTTGTATTTCTCCTTCACGCGTTTTCTTCCATTTTCTGTCCCAGCGCAGCTCTGTTTTTGCTGCTCCGGTGATTCACGTCTCCGTCCCCCTGCTGACGCTCACCTGCGTGGATCCTCTCCGCTCCGAGTCGCTGTATCTTTTTCCAAGGGACGTTTGCTGCTTCGTCTTTTCTACAGCAGGTGGTCCACTCCGTCCATTCATTTGACAGCTCGAGTCCTGAGCTTGCTGACGGGCCAAGTGATGTCAGCGACTCCCAGTTGCTGCTTCTCGGTTTGCTGTCATGAGGTCTGCTGTGTCCGGCATTCCGATGACCGACTGCTTTGCTGAGCCGCAGTGTCAGCTTTCTTGTGGCTTTCAGATTTTTCCGTTCCCACATCGTGATAAGCGGGTATGGGGGGGTGGATGGAGTTGAAAGAAGAAGAAGAAAAAGTTCTGAGGAGAGATGCGGAGACAACTTTGTAACATGCACTCATCAACATACACCTACTGTAAGTGCATTTGTTATACTAATTAGGTTCTTGCACGGTGCCTGACACTCAAATAGCAACTTTCACAGCAGCCGCCATTTCCAGGTACAGAACAGTCCTTGCTGTATTTCAATAATCTGAGCTCTGCTTGGCCAGGGGCATATTTATTATCACATAGCGTGTTGGCGGTCAAGACAGACAGTAAGCCACATACTATAATTATATACGGTGGGTGAAGGGTCTCACTCAGGGTCACACAATGAGTCACCGGGGCTTTACGCTGTCACGCTTTCTACAAGTTAGTGCCGTTAAGCTTCAAAGGGTAAATGTGAAGACTAAAACTCTTAGGGCGGGTGACATGTCCCATGTCATAAAAGGTCCTTTACTGCACTGCTTGACTCAACCAAGGCGTGGGTGCCACCACTAAGATAAAAGGACATCCAGAGCTGCATGGGAAGGCTGCACACAACTCAGACGTGCCAGGGGACACACTGCCTCAGATCAAATGTCCCCCGCTGGGTTCAGCCAATCAGCTTAACAGACCAAATGTCCCCAGCCGGGTTCCATCTTAACAGACCGAATGTCCCCAGCCGGGTTCAGCCAATCAGCTTATCTGCTCTTCATACTGCCACCTACAGGCTGGGCAGACTGCACATGGTGACCGTGGAGTAGGACCGCCATGTCCTCTTGCTCCCCATCACCATTTGATAGGCAGACCACATCTCTGCATCTTCAGGCTATTTGTGTGCCCTTCAGATATTCTGTGTGTACACTCGTCACATATTCGGTCCTCTTTGTCATCTGTCTGTTCATCTGTACACCTGTCACCTGTGCTGTCCTCCTTGTCACTTTTCTGTCCTTCCGTCTGAACACTCTAGATATGCTGTTCACTTTGTCACTCTTTGTCACTCTCCACCTATGCACTCTTTACATATTCTGTCCTCCATGTTAACCCTTCCATCTGTCCACTTGTCACATATTCTGACTTTCTTGTCACCTGTCTGTCCATCTGTCCACTTGCCACATATTCTGCCCTTTTTGTCACGTGTCTGTCTGTCCATCTGTACACCTGTCACATAGTCGGTCCCTCATGTCACCTGTCTGTCTGTCCCCTTTGTCAGCCTGTGTCTGGATGTCCTTCTGTGCTCTTTACTCTCTGCACACATTTTCTCCTCTGTTTGTCACCTTACCTCCGGTCCTTCTGTATGCTCTTTGGATATTCTGTCCCCTTTTGTCACCCTCGATGTGTCTGTCCGTCAGATATTCTGCCCAGCCTCATCCCAGTTGTTGTTAATGGCACCACACTCACTCCCTCCCTCTCTCTTTGACACACACACACACACGTGGGCATTGCAGTAGCAGCAGCCCTGAGTCACCCTTGGCACCCAGTGGCCCGCTGCATGCTAAATTAACTGTCACGGAAATGTATCTTTAGCAGAGCAACTCTTCCTGGTTATAAAGTGTGTGTGTGTGTGTGTGTGTGTTGCACGTCACCATTGCAGACCCCCACATAGAAACCAAAGCAAGCTGGGAGATCAAGAGAAGCACAGGCAGCAGCATAATAAAAGAAATTAAAAGGACAAGAGGACACCAGTGAGGACAAATACACAACGAGAGGGGGACAAACATCGAGAGGCATGACAATGACAAGAGAAACACACACAGAGGTCAGAAAAGCACACAAAACAAAAGTAATTCACTGACAGATGCGTGAAATCACACACACACACACACAGAGCAACAAGCCGATGTGGGCAGACATGTTGAGAAGGAAGGAAAACTGGGCAAAGCAAAGCAGCCACACTAGTGCAAGGGAGGAAATCCGAACAAAGAAAGACGAGCAAAGAGAAAACCACACAAATACACCAACGGGGGATCAAAGCACGAGGACCCTCGCGGCAGATGAATGTAAACTCTGAAGATAATTGTAAAAAGCCTCAGACACACACGGGACAGCAAAACCACACGACGTGACCAACACATGAATGCACGTCTGCAGACAATTCCACACACAAGTCCCAAGAAGTAAAAAAGGGAGAGGAAGACACACAAACCCACACTCAGGAAACAGCCACAATGTCATTGTGACTTAGGAGTTCCAAAGCACGTAAACCCCAGAAATGCCCACTATGGGCGTCAAACCCGGCTTAGTGAGAAAAGGCAATCGGGGAACTTTATAAAACGCAAAACAGTGAAGCTCCGTGGAGCACAAGAGGCAGAAATGGACTTGCTGAGACAATAAGGAAATCCCAAGCAAGAAAAAATCACAAATCCAAAGCGAGGTCCAAACACAGGGCTGAAGGTCAAAAATGCAGAAATATCAAAAAAGCACAGCAGAAACGCAGTAGCTCACTAAGCGCATTGGTAATGGACCACCCGGGACAGTGGGAGACCCCCTGGATTTATGAGGTAGCTGTGATTGACACACATGGACCCTAACAGAGGCAGCTTACAGGAGAGACGAAAAACAAAGTATAATGCAAGTAATCGAGAAAAGCAACACAAACTTAAAGACATGGCACAAAAAGGACATGAAGGAAGACTTGGGGACCCCGGCCAGGGGAGGAACCCCGACTGAAACATGGCAGGAATCAGCCTCACAAAAATATTACAATACGACTTATGACACAGCAGCACAACGACAATCAGGGGCAGACAAACATATGGAGTGATGGACGGCGCACTGGGGTGGGTGTCCTGGCCAGGATGGGGTCAGGTTCTGTACCTGGATGGAAGGCCAGCCCTTCAGTAGCACAAGAAACAAAGTGAAGATTGTCTTGCCTCAAGACGGGCAGAAGATGCCAGCATGGCAGGGGGTACACCGGGCATCCTAGCAGGGTTGGACCAAGGAACGATACTGGTCCTGGGTGGGGGGGACAATGTAGCGGAAGGTGAGTGAGGGGCAACCTTTCATGATTGCTTTCTCCCCCAACACACTAGGTGGCAGTCTCCCTGAGTGACACTATGTGTAGGGACACCTGCAAGGCATGCTGGGAAATGTAGTCCTGTAGGGCAGCCTTGTCGGGTTCCATAGAGACCAGGAAGTGCTTCCACTGGGCTGTGCCCTAGCACTGGAAATACCCCGGGGTCGAAATCTAAGGAAAATCGCTCAACATCATCCAGGCGAGTTGGAGTCGGGTGGAAGAAAGACAAAGCTTACCTGGAGGAGTGGAAGGAGAGAAGAACAAGAGAAGGCGAGGAATCACATTGTGATTGTGCTTATCAAAGATACATTTTTGTTAGGTATTTGTCCAAATGAACTTTTCTATTGTACCAGGGCTTGAGTCTGTGCTGTTGTGTCTGGGGTTTGGGGTGCTGCAGCGCCTTCTAGTGGACTCAGTTCATCCATTTTCTATACCTGCTTATGCAGGGCAGGTTCGTGTGGGCAGCCGGAGCCTAGCCCAGAAAGCATCTGGTGCTGGGCAGGAACAACACTGGACAGGACGTCAGCTCATGGCAGGGTGAACACACACACACATACACACACACACACACACACACACACACAGGAGCCATCTGTTGGAATGACACGAAATGGTTGTGATGCACCACCTGTTGGAATGACAGGGACAGAGCAACTGGACAAACACCCAGACAGACACCCTGATGCTTATCCTTTTATCATGGTGGATACGTGGCACATGCAAAACAAACACAGCTATACACACAAGATATTTTAAGATTGCAGAAGTTTAATTAGTTAGCTGCACAAAAACGTGACAACGCAACATGACCACCAATATTATAATCCAACCTCAAGATGAATATCATCAGAGACAATGAGCTGCCCAATCATTAAGCTGCGACACGACACAATAAGTTGCACAAAAGTATTCAAGCGCCGCACCAAACAAGTACAGACAGTCGGAGCCTTGGGGACAAGGTAGGAAGAAAGACACTCAGGATCGGCTGCCACTCCCGCACACACCCACTTGTGACTCTCACACAGAGGTCCCGGACCACCCATCCTGCAGGTCTTTGCTGGGGTACCTTGGGTGACCGGGGTTACAAAACACACACTTTTAGGGCACAGGGAGAACATGCAAACACCACACAGACAACAATGGGGGTGACACTCAGTCAAAGGAGAGCCACCAGTACCACCCACCAAAGTGCTCCAATGTGACAAAGTGACACCAGGCAGCCAATCAGGACTGCAGCACACTTGAAATGGAAGTTGAGTGCAAAGCAGACGCAGACACAGAGAGTCAGCCATAGCAGCTCCTTCAGCTCCGGGTGCTGCACAATCAGAGAACTGTGCAAACACAAGGTGGGATACGCAAAGTGAGGACCAGTGCCACTTGTCACATCTAACAGGCCTGAAATAATCAAAAGCACAAAGTTGCAGAGAGTTAGTGACAGGAAGTGCACCAAGCTTCACACACACACAGGTTTTTTATCTGATGCCGAGCAAAACATTAACACACACACACACACACACACATTGCGTAAAATCCTCACACATTGGAGCAGCAAAAAAGTTGAAAGCAAGTATAAGAAAAAGTGCCGTGACAGGCGAGCCCAGACACACACACACACACGCTCACACTCACACACATTGGGCAATTTCACACAAACGTGAGCGACACTCATATGCTCATGTACAGACCACACTGGACCCCCCCTCCACCCCGCCCCTCAAGGCAGAATGAGTCCTGCCACTTGATTGTGGACACCAAAAGGGCAATCTGGGAGTTTGGACCCCAGCAGACAAAGGCTGGTCCATTGACATGATGTTTGTGGTGGTGACTGGTGTGTTGTTTACTGGTGGTCTCAGACTCTCCTTTGAGTTTTTAAAAAGCAGAAGTGCGTAGCTGAGCGGTCGCTTCATTGCGGTCACTTCCTTCTCTTATCTGCTGCACGCGCCGCCCTCCCTCGCCCTCGGCTGCTTCAGTAGCTTTGCATACCAGGCTGCCAAGTCCTTCTTCTGTGGACTTCTCTCGGATACCCAATCTTCCAACCTCCACCACCGGCTCGCCTTGATGGACCAGGACAGCTGAGTTCCAGTCAGAGGAGCGTTTTTCACCATGGAGGGACAGCCACCGGCTACTAGTTACAGAAGTCTGAGCCAGTCATTCTGGGCAGCTGTGGTAAGTCACCTGGGGGCTGCATCCGCCTGTGGGTCCTGACGGCTGGAAGTGGTTAAAGGAAAGGAGGCCCCTCGGGCTTGAGGGAGATTGGGAGGAGTGTAGGGTGTGCAGGCTGTCCAGAGAAACCTGGTCAATGAACACCGTGATGTTTGTTGTGCTGTCTGGAGAGCTGTGGCTGGACCAGCAGGCCCACACGCTTTGGGGTGATCACTCAACTTGATGGACACTAACTGCTGAAGTTTAGGTTTCTCTTATGAGCTCATTGGGACAGGCAAAGACAAGTCTGATAAATCACTAATGGTCAGGCCTGGTGACCAGGGTAAAGGAATTCAGTTTACTGATAGACACAGAGTGAGAGGTCCTGTCAACTCAAGACTGGTGGCCAAATGGCAAAACGAGGACCAGATACCACTGTGAGAAGGGTGGGCAAAATGGAACCGGTCGTCTCCGTAAAAGACATTGACAGCAACGTCCTCTCAGATGATCAAAGATAGGAACGGACAGGGAGGATGGACAGACACAGGAAGCAACTAACCCAAAGTAACTAATTTAGGTTGACAGAAAAGCATCATGAGAGGCAGAAAAAGTGAGGGAGAGGTTAGCAAGAGACTTGCAAGCACTTAGCAGGGCAATGTCCACTTACATTTAGATGGAGAGAAAAATAGAAAGACATGGAAAAGTGGGAGAAAGGAAATTCTGACAGGGTAGATGGAGGCATCTGAGAAATCAAGATGGACAAGATGAGGTGGACACCTTTGAGTGTGACATTAGAGCAGTTTGGGCAAGAGGTGGTACAGCAGCCAAGTCAAATCAATTTAGGTCAATGCAGGCTGGAAGTGCTGTAACAAGAGCATCGATGTCCACTCTCAAGTATGGGCAGCAGAAAGGGCAGAGAAAGAGGAAGATGCTAACCAGGGAGGAACCCGTCCATTCTGCCAAAGCTGAGGTCCCATTTGGAGAACAAAAGATGTCCTCCTAGTTTGACTCCAAGAGAGTAAACAGAGTGTCCACGCTCAGAAAGCTGTTCCAGTCAAGTATGGACAGATGAACAGAGAAGAATGCAAAGAAGAAGGAGATGCCTACCAACAAGGAGTTAGTCCATTTAGGGAAAGCTGGACAACCTAAAAGATGGAGTGACTAGGTGAAAAAAGCTGATGGCCTACTAATGTGGCCTAAAGGACAGCATAGAAATAGAGATGGACACAATGGTGGGGGCCTGGGATCTGAATGAGGTGGCTGGAGAGCAGGCTCAAGAAAATGTTCACTGATTGATGTGTGGATAGAAAAAAAGAGAAAGACAAATATTTAGGAGATGGATAATCCTGACAGAGTTGACTGAAGTGTCTTCCAGAAATAAAGCCGGACAGCCCTGTGAGAGACCACCTGGTGGTTCAGCACCCAGAGAGTCAAGTCAAGTCCATTTATTTTTTTGTGTAGAACTCCTCACAAAACACAAGTTCAGGGTGCTGAAACAAGATGGGCAGAGAAGACTGCAAAGGAAGACACTAACCGGCCAGTCAAATGTTCCATTCAGGGAAAGCTGGACATGTTAAAAGACCTAGTTTGACATGATGGGTAGTATAGAGGTGGACAAAATTGGAGAATCTGAGATCTAAATGAAAGGACCTGAGACCAGACTGACGGAGATTTCCTCTGTTATCACAATATTTAATATGAATGAGAGAGAGAGACATGGAGGAACATACAGAAAGACTGATGAGTACCTCAAGAGATGGACAGAGAGACAGAAAGGCCGATGAGTATATAAGACAGAGAAAGGCCTGGACAGATGGGGGCTTACACCTTAGGAACCCATTTAGGTGGACATAAATAACCCAAGAAGGAGACAAGCAAAAGGTTTTCTCATGGCCAAGCGTAAATGTCCACTCAGGGTCAGACGGGAAGGTCCAAAGAGACAGGCCAACAGACGCTCAAGTGTATGCTAGTCAAACAGGACAGTAAAAAGTCACTGAGATGGAAAACTAAAAGATCTGCGGAGGCCATTATACTTACACCAGCTGAAGTTCACAGCGGATATATCAAGGGGAATGCACTGTCCACTCATGCAAATGTCTGGTGTTGCAAAGATGGACACATAGAAGGAGAAAGTTCAGTGAAACATCAAAGAGAAGTTTAGGTTCCAGAAAAGAGAGGAATACAAAAATAAACAGGAAGTTGTTAACCCTTGAGGAGTCAGTCCTACATAAAAAAAACAAAAGATATCCATCTAGTTTGACCCCAAGAGACTAAAAAGAGAATAGAGATCTTCACGCCCACCAGCTGTGTGAAAGGTCAGTACAGAAAGGTCACACATTAAAGACGGGGCACCACTCTGAGGAGAAAACAGCTGGAGACAATGTCATGTACAGTCTGACAGCAGAGGACACTCTCACAGTGAGCCAAACATTACAACGAGGAAAAAAAAAAAACCTGGAATGTCTGGGGTATTAATTATACACAAAAAAGGAAAGGGAATCAAAATGGGCTAAAATGCCAAACTTCGGCAGCCTCTCGGGGTCTGGATAACGAAATGCCCACTCAGTGTTTTGGCTCGTTTGCTTAAGCCCTTTTTTGAAAGAGTTGCACCAACACCCCCTGCTTCACTTCTCTCTCTCACTCTCAGCTCTGGTCTCACACTTCCTCCTGCCTACTGAGCGTTTGCTTCTATTCACTTTCTACCTCCAAATTTCTTGAGTCCAGTTCTGCTCGGGTGGCTTCATCCCCGACTCTTCTAGGGCTCCCAGAATATCCTGCGGCTTTTGTCCCAGAGCTCCAAACCTCCCTGAGGTCTGATTAGCTGTTAAATGGCCCAGTACTTCTGGTGACCCAACCATCAGTGTTCTGACACTGGGAATGCAGGGCTTCTTCTGTTCTCAGTGGTAAGCCTGTGTGGTGAGACGGTAGTTTGGAGAAAGTCTTCTGGCTTCCTGTCTTTCACTTACACCATTCCTAACCATTTAGTGAAACGATTACTTCCAAACACCTTAAGAAACTCTGCTGTGACGTCCATCCTCTAACAGATGTCACTCCCAATGATAAGGGGGACCACCATTCTACGGTCCTGGAGGGTCACAAGCCACATCCTGCTGTCCTTAAATTCTTTGTCTCATTAGCATCATCATCCTGCCTTGCTCTACTTTAATTAGGATGTTATTAAGGTTGGGGGTCTTTACACTTGTTCCATGAAGGGGTGTAGTGGAGGCAGGTTGTGGCTTCACCCCATCTCAACTTCAAAGCCACTTCCTGCTGTCCTTTCAGTCTCTGCATGTTCTAGATTTTGTTTCTCTCAGCATGGCATTATAGTAAAAGGGGCAGTGGTACCTCATTCTTATATCAAGTGTATTGTACGTTTAGTTTCTCGGACAGTCACTAAGGTGGGGAGCAAGTTCTCCAGCCTTGGACACGGTGAGCCATACTGCGTGCAGGGTTTTGTTCCACATTAGAAACCACTTGCTGCTGTTCTTTAATCCTCTGCCTCATTTGTGCTATCATCTTGCCTAACTGAACCATTGAAGGATTTTAGGTTTTATTTCTTCATGATGTAATTTATGTAAGAGGGCTTGGGGGTGGAGGGGGTGGGGGTTGGGTGGTCTTCAGTCTTGGACCTACAGAGCTATGATGATTGCAGAAGCCAGTTCCTACTTTTCTTTAATTCTCTGCCTCATTACCGTCCTCATCCGGTCCTGCCTTGTTTTCATAAGGATGTTATTAAGGTTGGGGGTCCTCACTCTTATTTCTGGAGGGCTGCAATGATTGCAGGATTTTGCTTCGTCCCATCTCCACCTTCAAAGCCACTCCCTGCTGTCCTTTCATCCCGTGCTGCATTAGCCTGCCCATCCTGCCGCCCCTCATATTGCAGATTTCGTTTCTTTGGAGACCCCATTAAGATAAAGGAGAGTACTTGCTCTTGTTGCTGATGGGCAGTGGTGGTTGCAGGTTTCTGCCCCACTCTAGAAGCCACTTTCTGCTCTTCTGTCATTCTTTTCCTCATTAGCACCCCTTATCCTGCCCTGCCTGACATTGCACATTTTCTGAACCTCATTAGGGCCCTCAACCTTTCTAAAATATAAAAGATTTTGATTTTCAGAGGATGCTATTAAGGTCAGAGTCGTCACCTCACCCTTGTTTCTGGAGGGCAGCAGACTGGGGTTTCCCTCAGGGTTGACCAAACTGGTGGTAGATTCTTACTCTACATTAGATGCCTCAGTTCTCTACCTCATTAAAACTCTTACGCTGCCTAACTGGACCTTTGTGACATTGTAAATTTTGTTTCTTTAGGATGTCTTTAAGTGGGGTGGGATCTCCACTCTTCAACCTGGAAGGACACTGTGGTTGCAGGATTTTTGTTCCAGTCATTCTCCACCTCAGCAGCTTGCTGTTCTTCTTTTACTCTCTGCCTCATTAGTGCCCTCATCCTGTCTCGTCATTTTCTGATATTGTTGATTTTGTTTTGAAAATGCCATGTGAGCGGTCTCCATTCTCACTCCTGGTGGGCCACAAATACTGTAGATGTTTGCTCCGTCCATTCTTCATCTTAGAAGCCAAATCCTACTTCTCCTTAATTATGTGCCTCAGTGGCTCCATCGGTCTGCATTATCAGGCCTTTGTCATGTTGTACATTTCCCATGTCGTTAAGATGAGGGTCCACAGTCTTGTCCTTAGAAGGCCACAGTGGCTGCCCGTCGTCTTCGCTCCACTTCAGATGCCACTTACTGCTGTTTGTTAATGCTCTGCCTGATTAGTGTGTACGTCCCATCCAATTGGACTGTTTAGATATTTTAGGCTTGGATCTCATTAAGTCAGGGGCTTTGGGTGTCTCCACTCTTGAACCCAGAGGGCTGCTATGGTTTCTAGTTTTTTGCACCAGGCAGTCGATTCCTGCTTTTCTTTAATTCCGTACCTCATTAGCGCCCCCATCCTGTCTGGCCTGGCCTGGCCGTTGCTGGTGTTGGAGATGAGGATGTAATTATGAGGTGGCACTTCCTCACAATAAGGAGATCAAGGGTTCACATCCTAGGTCCTCCCTGCATGGAGTCTGCATGTTCTCCCAGGTTCCTTCAGGTGGTCTGGTTTCCTTCCACAGTCCAACAACATGCAAGTTAGATGGACTGGCAATGCCAAATTGGCCCCTCAAGGCGCCCTGTGCTGGAACTGTAACTGCCTTACACTCAAGGCTTGCTGGGATTGGCTCCAGCCTCCATGACCCAGGTCAGGATAAGCAAGTTTGAAAACGGATGGATGGATGGAATTAAGACCAGGATCTTCACTCTTGCTTCCGGAAGGCCGCATCAGTTGTAGATTTTTGCTCGACTTCAGATGCCACTTACTGCTGTCCTTTCATTCTCTGCCCTCATCTTGCCTTGTCAGGCCCTTCTGATATCGTAGATTGTCAGATGAGGACATCATTCAGGTTGGAGTCCTTACTCTCATTTCTCGAGGGCTGGGGCTTCCCTCTGCTTCACTTCACCATACTGGTTGCAAGTTCTCCTCAATTTAAAGAGCCATTTCTGCTGTTATTTAAATCCAGGCTTTATTAGCACCCTCACCCTGTGGGAGAAGTCCTGTTCCTGGAGGGCCACCGAAGTTAGTTAGTTAATTCTGACCCTCACTTTCCCCATTAGCCTGGATTGTCAGATACTTTGTTGTACATTTTCATTTTTTTGAGGACGCCATTAAAGCTGGGGTCCTCAGTCTTGTTCCTAGAGGTTGCTGGAGTCCTCCGTCTTGCTCCTAGAGGTTTTTGCTCCACCTTAGAAATCAACTCTAATTATTCTTTGATTCCGTGTCTTGTTAGTTGTCTGATGTTGGACATTTTGTTTCTGTCAAACTGTCATTAAAGCTGGGGGTCCTCTAATCTTGGTCATGGAGGGCTACAGTGGTTGCAGGTTCATCCTCCACTTTAGAAGCCGTTTTCTGCTCTTCTTTGATTCCATGCTTTGTTAGCACCCTCACCATGACTCATCTGGTTTTGATTGTCATCAGGATGTCATTAAGACCGGGGGAAGTCCTCAGTCTTGTTCCTGGAAGACCACAGAGGTTATATGTTTCTGCTCCATCCCATCTCCCCCTTCAAAACCTGCTGCTGCAGTTCTTTAATTCCATGCCTCAATGTCCTTCAGCTTGCATCATCTGGTTTTTCTCATGTTGAACATGTTGGATGTTTTTTGATGACATCATTAAGGCTTTGGTCCTAGAAGTTTCAGGTTTTTGCTCCACCATAAAAGCCAGTTCCAACTGATCTTGAATTCCAGGTCTTATTGGTTCTCTCCTTCTCCTTCCTCGTCTGATGTTGCATATTCTGTTTCTCTCAAACTGTTATTAACGCAGGACAAGGGGGGCTGCGGTGGTTGCAGGTTTTTCCTCCACTTCAGAGGCCAGCTCCTGCTGTTCTTTAATTCTACGCTTCATTAGCACCCTCATCATGTCTCGCCTGATATTGAGCATTTTGGTTTTTTTGGATGTCATTAAAACAGTGGTACTCAGTCTTGTTCCTGGAAGACCACAGGGGTTTACAGGTTTTTGGTTCATCCCATCTCCCCATTAGAAGCCATCTCCTGCTGTTTCTTAGTTCTCTGGTTCATCATATCCCTCATCCTGCCTTTTCAGACCCCTCTCATGTTGGACATTTTGTTTTTGTAAGAAAATCAATGATGATGATGATGATAGTGGCTGCAGTACTTTGTTCCACCTTTGAAGCCAATTCTCACTCTTCTTTACTAATATGTCTTGTTGGTGGTCTCATCCTGCTGTTGTACATTTTGTTTCTCTAACAATGTCGTTAAAGCTGGGGGTCTTCAGTGTTGGTCATGGAGGGCTGTAGTGGCTGCTGGTTTCTGCTCCACCTTAAAGGCCAGGTCCTGTTGTTCTTTAAATCAAGGTTCATCATATCCCTCAGCCAACCTTTTAAGACTCCTCTCATGTTGGACATTTTGATTTTCCAGAGAAAATCAATGATGTGATTCCTCACTCTTGTTCCTTGTAGTGACTGCAGGATTTTGTTCTTGTTGGCGGTCTCATCCTGCCTCATCTGATGTTGTATATTTTGTTTTTCTCACAATGTCTTTAAAGCTGGGGGTCTTCAATCTTGGTCCTGGAGGGCTGAAGTGGCTGCTGGTTTCTGCTCCACCTTAAAGACCAGGTCCTGCTGTTCTTTAGGCCCTTGCTTCATTAGCACCCACTCTTTGTCTCATATGATATTGAACATTTGTTGTTTTCTGAAGATATCATTAAGGCTGGGGTCCTCAGTCTTGTTCACAGGATGTCACAGAGGTGGTAATCCATTTCTTAATGTTATCTAAAACTAGGCCTCAATGTCCTCCTTAATCTGCATTATCAGATGGTATGCTGTACATTTTTTTGAGGACATCATTGAAGCCGGGGTCTTCAGTCTTATTCCACGAGGTTTCTGGGGTCCTCAGTCTTGCTCCGTGAGGTTGCTGGGGTCCTCCGTTTTGTTTCTACAGGTTTTTACTCCACCTTAGAAACCAGTTCTAATTATTCCTTGATTCCATATCTTATTGGTTGTCTCATCCTGCCTCATCTGATGTTGTAAATTTTGTTTCTCTCAAAATGTTGTTAAAGCTGGGGGTCTTCAGTCTCGGTGTTGGAAGATTGCAGTGGCAGCAGGTTTTTTGCTCCACCTTCGAGGCCAGGTCCTGCAGTTCATTAGGCCCATGCTTCATCAGTACCCTCTCCCTGTCTCATATAATATTGAACATTTGTTGTTTTCTGAAGACCTCATTAAGGCTGGGGTCAGTCAGTCTTTGTTCCTCGAGGTTGTTGGAGTCCTCAGTCTTGTTCCTCGAGGTTGTTAGGGTCCTCAGTCTTGTTCCTAGAGGTTGCTGGGGTCCTCAGTCTTGTTCTTCGAAGTTGCTGGGGCCCTCAGTCTTGTTCCTAGAGATTGACTGGAGTCCTCCTTCTAGTTCCTAGAGGTTTTTGCTCCACCTTAGAAACCAGTTCTAATTATACTTTGATTCCGTGTTTTATTGGTTGTCTCTTCCTGCTTCTTCTGATGTGGTTGATGAAGATCTCATTAAGGCTGGGGTTCTCAGTCTTGTTCGCAGGATGTCATAGAGGTTGTAATCCATTTCCTACTGTTATCTAAAACTAGGTCTCAATGGCCTCCTTAGTCTGCATTGTCAGATGTTACATTGTACATTTTCATTTTCTTGAGGATGTCATTGAAACAGGGGTCCTCAGTCTTGTTCCTCAAGGTTGTTGGAGTCCTCAGTCTTGTTCCTCAAGGTTGTTGGAGTCCTCAGTCTTGTTCCTAGATGTTTTTGCTCCACCTTAGAAACCAGTTCCAATTATTCTTTGTCTTATTGGTTGTCTCATCCTGCTTCGTTGGATGTTGTTTTCTGAAGATCTCATTAAGGCTGGGGTCCTCAGTCCTGTTCCTAGGATGTCACAGAGGTGGTAATCCATTTCCTACCGTTATCTAGAACTACGCCTCATTAGTACCCTCATCCTGCCTCGTCTGATGTTGCACATTTTGGGTATTGTGGCGTTGCCTTTGAATCAGGACTGGTCTCCAGTCTCAAGCCTGGGGTGCCACAGTGGCTGCAGGTCATTGCTCCACCTTAGATGCCAGTTCTGTCTGGTCTCTAATTCTCTGCCTTCTTGGCTTCCTCATTTTGCCCTTTCAGGCCATTCTGACAATGTAATTTTGTTCTTCTGAGGACGTCACTAACACAGGGGTTCTTTGTCTTGTCTTGTCCCTGGTGGTCCACAGAGATTGCAGATCTCTTCCATCTCACATTGGAAATCAGCTCCTTGTGTTGTTTATTGCTATGCCTCAGTAGCGTCCTCATCCTCCTCCTCCTCCTCATTTATCTTGCCTTTCTAATGTTGTAGATTTAGATTCTCGCAGGAAGTGGGGTCTTCAGTTTCAGTAATGGAGGCCTGCAGTGATTGCAGGTCTTTACAACCGTTGTTTCATCCCTCGTCGTGTCTTGTCTGATGCTGTGTGTTTTGATTTCTTTTCTAAGGAAGACCTCCCTTTTGGTCCTCAAAGGACCCCATGACCGCTGGTTTACTCCTGCTTAGAAGCTCATTACTGCTGCTTAATTTTAGTTCACGCCTTTAGATTTATGACCCTTCATTGCTTCCTTAACTCTCAAACGTGACGCATTCACAGTTTGCTTTGCTTCCTGTTTGCATAACCTGCTGCCGCATAGCAAAGACACCAAATGGCTTGCTAGCTAAAGTGGTCTCATCTGCACCATTGTGTGTGTCCATCATGAAATGACTTCTTCACTGAAGCTAATGAGACAAACAGTGAATGGCTGGTCTGCTGTGGTCCATGAAGCACCTTAATAAGAAAAGTGTTTGGACAGGTGCTGACCTTTTTGTTACCCATTATGGCTCCTCTCTTCCTCCTCTAGCTCTTTTGATTCTTCTCTTCTTTGCCCCCCTTTAAACCCTGGCAATGTCCTACCATGCCACCCCCTTTTCACACCATTCATGACAGTCCATTCAGATTTGAGCTGATGGACACAGAGATGTTCTCAGAGCAGTGGTGTCCACCTGACAGTAAAATATTCTCAACTCCTAGAGAAGAGATGTCCTCTCTAGGGTGGTTGGGCAAACACAGAGATGTTCACTGGGAGGTCGGGTAACAGAGCAGAGGTGTTCACTGGAGACTTGGGTTAGAGATTGTCAGGTTCTAGAGATGATGCCCACTCTAGGGCAGAAAAAGTTGTTAGATGGGAGTGAAAGCTTCAAAATGCAGACCTGATTCCAGGCCAGCTCTAGTCCACCCACTTCTCCCTGGATGCAACTCTCACTGTCTTTTCTCTTTTCCAGTCTTATTTCCAAGGCTTCTTCGGAAACACCCTGAGCACTGAGGCACAGCCGGAAGAGACTGAGCAGCAGGCAGAGGATGTGAGCTCCACTGTTGGAGAGGAAGCAGTTTCCACAGAGTGCTGTCTCATCGGCGAGCAGGAAGTGACCGAAGTGGCAGAAACCGTAGGGGCCAGTTGCCATGGCGACACGGCTGTATGCAGGGTGAATGTCCCTGTGGACCAGGAAGCACCCGAAAGCTCTGTGTCCCCGAATACAGAGGAAAAGGAGGAGGAGAACAATCCAAGTCAAGAGGACACAGAGTGCCTGGTGACAGCCAAAGGCAGATTCAACAGACGCCACCGGCCAGCTACTCGCCGAAGACATGAAGACCAAACTGGGAAGGCTAAAAAAGTATTTGCTCAGGAGTTTGGTGAATGGACCAATTCAAAAGCTGCACTGCTGGACCAAGCCTGTGCTCCACAGAAGAAAACAGCACAAGGATATGTGGGATGGGACACCCAACAGGAGTTTGAGGTCAAGGAAAAGACCACAGTAGTCGCTACTGCAAGCCACCCCCTGGAAGATTTACCAAAACCTTCAAGTATGACGGCCTGGTCCAGTGCTTTAGAAAACTCTAAAGATGAAGAAGCAGACAAGGCTGAACTGAAGAGAACATATGCCACACAAGTTACCACTGAGGTTCTCCAGCTGACCATAACTCAAGAATATGCCTCACCCAAAGAGCCGCAAGAGTCAATGTGCAGGGGTAAAGTGATGACGGGAAGCGAGCAGCTTACAGAATTCAGGTCCTCCATGAAAGAAGATCTTCTTGAGGATACACACACTAATCAAACAGACGCACCTTCAGTGGAAAAGCTGACCAACAGAGTGCCATCACTGGGACAGTCTGTCCAGCTCTGTAGTACTTCTCAATCAGCAGGTGAAGAAGAGCTGGAAATGTTGACACAAGAAGAACAGTTAGGTCAACATGTGGAACCAAAAGAGTCAACTCTTGAAGAAAGACAAGCTGTACAAGGGACATTAGATTTGGACTCTCAGTCCACCAATGAAGTAAAACCAAGCTTCAATGTCAGCCCCAAAAAGTCCCCAATCCAGCCATCAATCACGCGGGCTGGGGCCTTCCGAGAACATCCTAAATCTTCTAAGTCACCAAAGGTGGCAACATCATCAGAAGAGGTTATCAATGAAATGGCACTTGCAAAGCCTGAAGAACAATGCAAGGCCTTAAACACTTTCACTCAACTTTCAGCACTTTACCCGCCACATTTAGAGCTCACAGCCCAAGCAGAGCATCTCCAAACTTCAGAAATGAAAGAAGAGTCTGCCCAACCTATTGACCTTGAAGATCCTGCAGGCTCTGTAAAGTTAGTAGTGCAATCTGTGACTCCGGAGGAGCTGAATGCTGGGAAACTTTCAGAACCATCTAAGTCAGAAACTCTACCATCACTTAAGGCAGAGGCCCAAAATGCTGGGCCTGAAGATGCTTCCACAACATTTCTAATGGCAGCAGGCCTGCATTCACAATCTGAGGACTCGTCCTTAAATTTGCACCAAGAGGTTCCAGAGAAGGTAAAGACACCGGACAAACATAAAAATATCAAGAGCTCATATTCAGATGAGTGTTCAGGGGCCTCAGGTCCACAAGTTCATCTTGCAGGGCTTGAGGTGCCTTCTTTGGTAGAACATCGAGAAGCTGATTTGCCATCGGATGGGTTGGATGCAGCAGGGCCTTTTGAGGCAATAAAGAAACCAATTCATCATGTAGGCCTTGAGGAGTCAACCATAGGAACATTTTATCCTGGAACATTAGGGATGGAGGCATCAGAAGAGCACCCCGAAGACCCTTCAACGGATGCTCCACTATCACTAATAGTGTCCTCTCAGGAGTGTCCGGAAGAGTTAGTAACTGAAGTGTCTTCAGATGAGCGTCCAAAAACGTTACGTGAGGCCAAGACCACAGCCCAACATATGGAAGCAGTAGAGCCACCTTCAGAACAGCATCTAGAGGCATCTCAAAATGAAATCCCACAATTACTCAAGGTGTCCTCACTAATGTGTCAGGAGATAAGAGAGGTAGTCACATCTCAGTATCCAAAGAACCCAATGGCATCAACCCTACCTGAGGAACAAATTGAGATATCATCAAAGATGATTCCCCAAACCTTGTTGGACACAGAGAAAGAAGAAGTGGAGGGTTCATCTTCGGGACAGTGTCCGGAGACTTCAGAAGCCAAAATTCAACAGGCAAAATCTCAGGATTCAGTATTAAAGCACCTTTCTGGAACTTCTGAAATAGAAATAGCATTTTGTGAGGCCTCTGTGAAGTGTCTGGAGGAGGCAGAGGCAGTAGTACACCACACAAAGCCAAATGAACCATGTCCAGAAAAGCATCCAGGAACATCCAAGTTAACAAGGACAGAAGGACTACTCAAGGAACCATCATGTGGACAACATGTGACGTCAGATGGAACAGGCCCAGGAGCACCTCCACAGGATGTATCATTAACAGAGACAGTAGGACAAAAACATTCAGAATCAGAAAAACCATCTCCAGGTGAATATCCAGAAGAGCCCAAGACAGCAGAACAAAATGGGCTACATTCAGAAATGTGTCCAGAAGATTTAGAGTTGGGAGAGATAGCGGGACAGCATTCAGGGCTACCATCTCCAGAAAAATGTCCACAAGATGAAGATCAAGGAACCCAGGTTGACAAATCTGGGATTTCAAATTTACAGCAGCATCCCGAATCTGTTACAGCTGGGATTGGCCAAAGATTTCAATGTGCAGAACTAGACGAGCCAATCAACAAGAAACACCCTACAGCTTTAGAGACATCAAATCAGCTCAAAAAACTTGAAGAGCTTCCGAAATCTATTGAGAGGAGACCTCCATATTCCTTTACTGTAATTTCAGAGGATGATTCAGACATCATCAGAGGGAGGGCAGACCAAGATGGAGAAGAAGAGAAGCCATCTTTAGGAGAAAGTCCAAAAGCTTCAGGAACAGAAGTGATCTACCATTTCGATCAGGATTTAGAAATCTTTCCAAAGGTTTCTCAGGCTGAAGAATTTGAGGAACCGAACGTAGAGGGGCAAACCAAGCCATCTGATAGAGTCTCCCAACCACTGGATGGGCAGACATCAAGTCAGAGCTCAGGACTGGCAAGCACAGCCTCTCCAGTCATAGAGACAAATGCACAATGTCCAGAGATTTCAGAGAGTTGGCTTTCAGAACCTGAGAAGTCCTTGCTGGAGGAGCGTTTTGAACTGTCGGATAAGGCAACGTCACTTCTTTTAGACTCAGAAAGACACTCAGAGATAACAGAAATAGTGGTTCACAAGCCTGAAGATTGTCCTGGAGTTTCAGATGTGTCAGAGATGGTACCACAATATGGGGAGTCAGAGGAGCCACCTTCAGCAGATGGCACAATGGCTTCAAAGACGGAAAGTCAACCTGAGAATCTGGAGGAGTCAGCTTTGCAGAAAGGTCTGGACATTTCTGACACGACTGCTGTATCTTCAGGTGTGCTGGTCTTATCAGAGTATTCAGAGGAAAAGAAGAACACAGTCCAAGATGCAGAGAAAGTGAAACCATCTCCAGAAGTGTGTCCTAAAACTTCAATGAAAAACACACAGCTAGAAGATCTGGAGGAATCAGTGTTGCACCTACACCAAGATGTTTTGGAGACTTCTGCAACAGGAACTATGCCTTTTATTGAGTTGTATTCAGAGGTGAGGCATATAAAGGACCAGCATTCACAGCTAGATGAGCCATCACTGGAAAAATGTCCTGAATTACAAGAAATTTCAGATGCAGTGCACATTGTATCAGAGGAGCTACCATCAGTGGAACGTCCAGAAGCTTTTCAGAGAGAGACTCAGATAGTGAAATTTGATCCACCTGTTTTACAAGAACACAATGGAGATTCGCTACCAGTGCTATCATCTTCTCAACCATTCTCAGTGGAAGATCTGAGGGTACAAGAGGAAGCGACACAACCTTCCAAGACTGCTAAACCATCTTCTGAAGAGTGGCATAAATTATTAGAAATATCACAGTCAGCACACACAACATCAGGGGAGCCATCTTCAGGTTGTTCACAGAAACAAAATGAGGCTGAGAAATTTGAGCAGTCTGTTTCACAGGAGCACATGGAAGCATCTCCATCCGCAGTTTCAGCTTCATCCGAGTTGTCCCCAGTGGAGGATCAGCTGGTACCAGCAACACCAGATCAGGCAGGCCAGCACATCAAACCAGAAGAGCCATCTTCAGATGAACATCTTGAATTTTCAGAAGTGCCACAATTAGGTCCTGTAGAACCAGAAGGACTGTCTTCAGTCGAGTGTCCAGAAGCCTCACCAAGAGAAGCTCTAACTGTAAACTTTGAGTATTCTGTTTCCCAAGAGCACTCTAAAGCTTCCCCATCAGTGGTTTCACCCCCATGTGAGTGCCCAGGGGTACCAGGGATGGTAACCCAAAATTTAGAAGCAGAGGGTACCAACACATCAGATGAACTAACCAAACCGGAGGAGCCATCTTCAATAAAGTATTCAGAAGGAGATACTTCAGCCCAAAGTGCAGGACAGGAAGAGTCTTCTTCAGAAGATAATTCAGCTGTAGCATCAGAGGAATCAAGAACCAAAGATTCAGAATCAAAGGAAGCTTCTAGAAAAGAGTATCCACATTACAACCAAGTAACCCAGCATGAAGAGTCTGCAGTAATGACGGAGACAGCAAAGTCCAGCACTCCAAAGGCAGAAACAGTTCAGTTCAACCACACTGAGGCCCGTGAAACATTGACATTTGAAGATCATCAGCTAATTGGAGATGTATTTGATGACCACCCTGAAGCTCCTAAAAGTCTAATTCGGTCTGATATCCCTGACTTCTTAGCTGCAGAGTGTTCTTCAGACTTATCGAGGGCAACAGCAATGTGGTATGATGACTATGGGAATCCAGGCAATGAAGCAAAGATGGACACAGAGGAAGAGGAAAACCAAGATGCAGATATCTGTAAATGTGAAGATGACCAAAGTCTAAAGGGAAATGTTCCCACTGAGAAGAATCTAGAATTGGAGGAAAAAGAAGTATGTAAGGAGGACTCTGGATTTTCCAAAAACAAGCCAAAGGTGTTGACAGCGAGAAGATGTTTTTCTGCTGGTGATGAGCTTTCTGCCTGGGACAAAGAAGAAATGGACGCTGCATTTGATGACTATAGTAAGGACAATGTGGAATGGGAGATTGATAAAATCTGGCTCTCCTTGCACCAAAAAAGTGATGGTTCACATTGCCAGTTAGACTCTGATGATGAACAAGATGATGATGACAGTGATGATGATGATGAAATGAGTGAGGACAATGAAGAGAGTGATGATAAAATATGGCTTTCCTTGCATCAAAAAAGTGAACGCTCACATTGTCAGTTAGATTTTGACGGTGGGCAAGAGGAAGAATTAGATGACTGGAGTCTCCAGGAAGATCATTTCCAGCAACTGAATAACTATGCCATGCAGAAAGCTAGAAACATGCTGTACAGTATTGAGGAGGAAGAAGAAACTGAACTCGATGAAGAGATATCACAGTCTGACAAGCATCTTGGTGCTGGCGCAGATGTAATTATGAAAGATCTCACAACACCACCCCAGAAGGAAAATGAAAGGGTCTCAACTGGGGCTGAAATGGAGGAAGATGAAAGATTTAGCAAAGCAAAAGAAGAAAGAGATCAGGTAGGACTGCAGATCAAGAACAAGGATGAATGGGACATGACACCATCTGCACCTCTATCTCTTGAAGAATCTCGACCGAAGGGTCAGGAACTCAATATTCCAACAGTAGACCTGGACACTGCTATCATGTTGTCAAGAACTGAAGAGATCCAGGAATGTCCACAGGAAGAAATCTTCCCAGTCTCAGTGCCTGAAGACCTAAAGTTCAAGGAGTCTGTCCAAATACTGAACTTCATGTGTGGCAAATCAGATCTCCTAGGGGGAGATAAGGAAGAAGATGGCTCAACTGTTCCAATGATGCAAGTAGAGACACCATCATTCTGCTCAGGTGCATCACATATTGATCATGCTGTTGATGGTGAACAGCTCCAAAAGTATGAAGAACAAGCTGAAGGAGATCATGAGAAGCTACTGATGGAAATGAAGCAAGAAGCTCCCTGTGACTACCAAGAGGACGCACATTGCCTCCTAGCATTGGATGATAAATCAAATCTAACAGCTTCAGAAGCAGTTAAAGTCATAGATGACAGCACTCAAAGACCCAAGGAAATTCTAGAAATCAAAGTGTCCACTGAAACATTAGAGGAGACTGATGGAGATCAAGTGAAGGCAACAGACAAGAGCATCGCATTTGTATTATCTGAAGAAAGAGATTCGATGGGATTGCAGGTCAAGAATGAAGATGAGATGGGTATGTCCACAGAGAAAACATCTGGACTTCTACATCTTGAAGAATCTCAACCAAAAGGTCAGGAACACAACACTCCAACAGAAGACCCTGAATCTGCTATCCTATTGTCAAGAACTGAGGAGATCCGGGAATGTCCTCAGGAAGAAATGTTCCCAGTGTCAGTGTCTGAAGATCTAAACCTTAAGGAGTCTGTCCAAATACTGAACTTCAGCTGTGGCAGATCAGATCTCCTAGGGGGAGATAAGGAAGAAGATGGCTCAACTGTTCCAATGATGCAAGTAGTAGAGACACCATCATCCTGCTCAGGTGCATCACATATTGATCATGCTGTTGATGGTGCACAGCTCCAAAAGTATGAAGAACAAGGTGATGGAGATCGTGAGAAGCTACTGGTGGAAACGAAACAAGAAGCTCCCTGTGACTATCAAGAGGACACACATTGCCTCCTAGCATTGGATGATAAATCAAAATCAACAGCTTCAGAAGAAGTTAAAGTCATAGACGACAGCATTCAAAGATCCAAGGAAATTCTAGAAATCAAAGTGTCCACTGAAACATTAGAGGAGACTGACGGAGATCAAGTGAAGGCAACAGACAAGAGCATCGCATTTGCATTATCTGAAGAAAGAGATTCGGTGGGACTGCAGGTCAAGAACGAAGATGAGATGGGTATGTCCACAGAGACAACATCTGGACATCTTGAAGAATTTCAACGAAACGGTCAGGAACTCAACACTTCAACAGAAGACCCTGAATCTGCTATCCTATTGTCAAGAACTGAGGAGATCCAGGAATGTCCTCAGGAAGAAATCTTCTCAGTCTCAGTGTCCAAGGATGCAACAGCTAGGTTATCACTTTTGTCAGAACAAGAAAATGAATCTTCTCCTCCATGTATAAAATCAGCAGACTCTGCAGGCAGTGAGGGAGAAGAAGACATGCTCAAGAAAGGTGAAGGTGTTTTGCTGCCTTCGGTAGAGAATGAGGACACCACTCCTGATGTGCCATCTCACACAGCGTCACAATCAGCCTCATTGCATGAAGACCAACATGAAGATCAACAGGAAAGTGAAAATGACGATGTGGATTTACAAACAAACGTTTCTAATCACCTCTTGTTGAAAGAAACTGTAGAGCCAGGGGAGGATTGGGATGGACTAGAAAGGCTTGGTGACAAAGATAAGGGATTGTTGGTCAGGAATGAAGAAGCTACAATTGATTATTTGAGGGCATTAGAAACACATGAAGAGGAGAACCTGGGTACATCAAAAATAAATGAAGACGAAAATCATGGTGTGGTAGAAGGTAATAAGGAGGGAGATCAGGATGGGCCAAAAGGATCAGGAGATGAAACATGGAATGCTTCAGAGACTACCGGTAAAGTGCATCCATGTATGTCATTGGAAAGGGAAGAGCTTGATGAGTTTGTGGTCGAAAGAACAGACAAAATTAGGGTGAAGGATGAGGATGTATTAGAAATAAATAAAGAAGAAGATCAGGGCATAGTAGAAAGAATAGACGATCAGAATCATGATGTGTCAGATGTTACCACTGAAGGACATCAAGGTACATCATTTGAAAGAGAGGGACACGATGAAATTGCGTTTAAAAGAGTTGATGACACCAAAGTGAAAGACCAGAGTGTATTAGAAATTAATGAAGAGGAGTGTGAGGGTGCACCACAAAGAGGGGAAGATGAGGGAGATAAAGCCTCAGATGTTAGTGATAAAGAGTGTCTCTGTGTACCACTAGAAAGTGATGATCATGATGAATTTGTATTCAAACGAATTGAAGAGGTGAACCAGGGGTTACTTGAATGTAATGAAAAGGGTGATCAAGACCACCCTGAAACCCATGAAATGAAGGTTTGTGGTATATCAGTTAACAAGGAAAAGGGTAATCGGGGTTTAGGAGAAAGAATAGGAAGGGATGGTGAGAGTGTGGTACTCGAATACACTAATGACCTAGAAAATGTCACTTCAGGAATCACTTATGGTGACAATGAGGGTGTGTTGCAATTAAGTGAAGATAGATGGGAGGCACCAGAAAAGAAAGAAAATACAGAAGAGAATGTGGCTGCTGTGGTGAGTGCAGTAGACCAAAGTGAACTTGGATTAAATAAAGTGGAGGATAAGGGAGCTCTAGAAAGAACTGTAAGGGAAAGTTGGGAGACATCAGAGATCCTCCAACAAGAGGATACAAGTCCACTAGAAGGACATCCTGGACAAGATCAGAGAGTGTCAGAGAATATTCTAGTGGAGAATAAGGCATTAGGACATTTTGAAAGGGAGGCCTGGGCAGAGTCAAGAGGAGAAGAACTACAGAGTGAGGAGAGAGCAGAAGATGAAAAGCAGGTTTACTTAGAAGTAATGAAAGATGTGTCTCCCTCATCAAATCTAGAAAAAGCGGTTAGTCAAGGAATAATGGAAAGAACTGAAGAGCGGCATGAGGAAGACTCGGAAAAAAGTAAAGAGGAAGAAAAGCATGAATCTGATAGAAATGATAAGGGAGATCTGCACGTATCTGTGGCCGATGAGGGTGTAATAGAAATTAGAATAGAAAAGAATGGAGAGGAATTGGAAATACAAGATAGAACAACAACGGCAGATCCAGAACAAGTGGAAGATAGGATTGTGTCACAACTTAGTGACAATCGGCACAAGGGGGTTATGGAAAGAAATGAAGAGGATGACACAAGGTCATTGGATATTGTTAAAGAAGAGGATGAGGAACTATCAGAGAAAAGGGAAGTGGAGGAAGCAATTCTATTAGGAAATTCAGAAAGAGGGGGAAAAGATGTAAGAAAAAGTATGGAAATTGAAGGTGCTGATGGAGAAAATCAAGTTATTTCAGATGTGGTGAATGAGAGAGGCCAGAGAGCAGCTGGCACAATTAAAGAGTGTGTTCTGGAAAGAGAGGAGGGGGGAGATCAAGTTGTGACTGAAATTAATGAAGAGGAATGTCAGGGAATGCCAAGAAATAAGGAAGAGGAAGGTCAGGATGTGCCAGAAAGAAAGATGGAGGAATATCAGGCAGTGGTGGAAAGGAAGAAGGAAAAAAGTGAGGATGAGGTAATAAGAAATGAAGAGGAATGCCAGGGTGTGGAGGAAAGGAATGAAGATGAATGTCATGATGTGGTGGAAAGAAAGATGGAAGAATATTATGGTAGTTCAGTAGGAAAACAAGAGGAAGGTCAGGTTAAAGACATGGACATAGTTGAAAACAAACAGGCGGATTTATGTGTGTCTGAAAGCTTTGAAGAGAAACCTCAAGAAAGTTTTGAAAGGATTCAAGAAGATACAAATGTTGATAATGGGAGCCAATGGGCCTACCAAAAAATGGACTTGGATGGCAGCTCTTTATCAGAAAAAAGAGAAAAGAATGAAGAAAGTTCATCCAAGATTATTGATGCAGGAGACGGAAGCTCAACAAAAACACTTCAGACAGACCTGGAAAAAACTGTGCAAGAGAAGTCTGGCTCAAAAGCTGAGTCCATATTCGTTTTGAAAAGAAAGGAAACAAATGAAGAGGAGACTGATGGGGTATCAAAGATATCAAGAACTGTAGGTCATGACGTAACATTGATTACACTTGAAGAAGAACAAGAAGCAGAAAAAGTTAAAGAAATGAAAGATGAGGGGGCATCAAAAGGAGAATTAAAGGAATGTCTAATAAAAAGGAATGGAGTGAAGGATCAGGGTGCATCAGAGAGTACTGAAGATGAAGTGGAAGGCACGTCAGGAAATTTGGCAGCTGAAAGGCAGGATGAGCCTGTGGTAGCTGGGGAGGAGACTAAATCTGTGAAAGAGCACCTCAAACAATGGGATTTCATCACTTCCAGGGAATTTCAAAGCCCTGGTCAAGGAGGAGATTCTCCTGACACCGGTGTCTCCCAGAATTCAGAGGCTTCCCATGGAACAACCAATGGCACAGAAAAGAAGATGAAATCAGGAAAGGTGCAGCAGCTGCTCCTTCAGCTGGGTGGACAACCGGGCTTCCAGCCACCTATGTTTTCACCAAAAGGAGGACTGGCCACAGGAAGACATTCAGCACCTGTCAAGAAGATTATGAAGGAAAGTGGGGGACTGGGCAACGAAGAAGAAGCCAAACCCACACGCAGGAAGCTGGTCCTTCCAGTTAGAAATCTTGAGTCCCCAGAGCCGGAGACGACAACTAAGGAGGACATGCAGGGTGGACCACAAGCTGGTGGGGATGTGAGCCCGCTGGGGTCAGTGCAGGTAATTAGTGACACACTTAGCTTGTGTTCATCTATCTATCTATCTATCTATCTATCTATCTATCTATCTATCTATCTATCTATCTATCTATCTATCTATCTATCTATCTATCTATCTATCTATCTATCTATTATATAGTGCCTTTCACTCTATCTATCTATCTATCTATCTATCATCTTTGTTATTGTAGTTCTTCTCTTTAATTGTTGTTAATGACTGTCTACACTTTCATTATTGAATGCTCTGTATTAATTAATGTTTGTTGCCGTTGCCTCTTCCTTCTGCTCAGCTTGGCCCCCAGCTGTTGGACCTGAGTGCCCAGAAGTCCCGCATTGCCTTACGTAACAAGCAGTGCCGACCACCTCAAGACCCCAAAGAAATCCTGAAGAAGCCCAGCCTCGCTCCATCTCCGGTTAAACTGCCCAGACCGGAGGGCATCGGTGGTGTGCCTTTACCATTCATGCTGCCAGGTATGAACTTCTCTGTGGGGTTCAGGTGTTGTTCTTGGTTTTGTAAGCTCGCCATGCACATCACTATCTGTCTTTTTGAAGGACTGGGAGCTGGACCACCAGTACTCAGGAAGAGGGAGACGGCACCGGCCAGCATTAAACAAGAGCCGCTGGTCACCATGGAGGTGGAACAGCCAAAGGTAGGAGCAGCAAGGAGGGCATCAGTTTGGGTTCAACTTCTAAAATCTTACCACTTGGAAAAAGCTGTAGATGTGCAGTCGTGGGATTTAAGAAAGCAAACTGCCAAGAAGAGAAATGGAGTAGAAGAGACTTGGTGATAGTTTAGAGTTCTTGTCATACTTTTGACCCAATAAATAGGATGGAGAGGATGGTGGTGACTTACACAACTTTCTTTTCAACTAAATTTCAATTGATTATCATCTAGCGACTTCCATTATTTTCTTATGAACAAAGCGATTTAATTTCGAGACGAGTGAATAAGTGACGACCAGTAATGCTGAGGAATGCTGAGGATCAGTTTGGACAGTCACGTGTCCCCAAATGTACCTGTCAGGTCGTGCAGAGCCGCTCATTGAGCCTCGTCATCAGGGCTTTCTTTCTTTCTTTCAAATTATTACTATCAATTCACTTCCCTATCTTTATTATTTATGTATGTATCAATTTATAGTACAGTTTAGTTCTTCACCTGTCTCGCACTTGTCCCGTGTTTTTGTGTATTTTGCACCGCAGTCCTGGGTGTCGCTATTTCATTTGTTGTGACTGGGTGTAAGTTACGGTTTCGAGGTTTCATTTTAGAAACTAAACGTATGCTATCAAGTGTGGTGTGTACAAGGGGTGACAGGATTTCACATTGCAATATTTACGCTGCGAAGTGACACTGAAATGTGGGACGTCACTTTAGAAAGTCAAACTGGAATAAGGACTGACATATTGTGGATCCTGGTGGCGCAGTGGTAGTGCTGCTGCCTCGCAGTTAGGAGACCCGGGTTCGCTTCTTGGGTCCTCCATGTGTGGAGTTTGCATGTCCTCCCCGTGTCTGCGTGGGTTTCCTCCCACAGTCCAAAGACATGCAGGTTAGGTGGATTGGCCCTAGTGTGTGCTTGGTGTGTTTGTGTGTGTCCTGCGGTGGGTTGGCACCCTGCCCAGGATTAGTTCGTGCCCTGTGTTGGCTGGGATTGGCTCCAGCAGACCCCCGTGACCCTGTGTTCGGATTCAGCGGGTTGGATGATGGATGGATATTGTGGATCTTCCATGGTTAAAAAGTGCCGTTAATGAAGCATTAAGACAAACACACCAATTTTCCTCTTGTCATACTAAGTATTGACCACACGAGGGCAGAAACGTTGCACTTTAATAGCCAAACTTGAAACAAAATAGACGCGGGTCCATACATGCACTTTTATTACGTTTCTTTTTGCTTCGTCATAACTGTAAATTATCTTTTTTTTCTATTGCTCAGTACTCGGTCACTGTCAAGCATACAACATCATTCAAGGCACTCAACCAGTTACAGGCTCCGCTACGCTCCGCTGGTTTTCAATGCGCGTTTCACTGCCGGCGCTGATTTTCAGCCGCACTCTCGTTCTTATTTTCTTCTGACACTTTAGAATCCGAGCCGGCACAAATGCTCAAAACGTCTTCTGCAAGAAATATGTTTCCAAGATCAAGAAAGCCGCCGCACATTTTAATGTCACGTTGTAAACATAAGAAAAATAAATAAATAAATAAATAAATAAATAAATAAAAAAAAAAAAAAAACAATGACGATACCGGCTTGTCTCGCGGTCTTTGTCCGCCGTCTAGTGGATTAATCTAAACATTACATCCTAGTGAACGTCTCTCGACATTAATTCTACACCTTGATGTCAACACGTTTGAACTTAATAAAGTGGCGTGACTGTAGGGGGAATGTTTCCTTAGAGCCACCTTCATTAGAGGTGTAAATAGTGATCTCTGTCTGTGAGCTAAATATTAAAATTTTAAAGTGTGCTTATCCAAGGAAAGGTGAGGTTGCAACTGGAACTTGTCCCAAAATCAAGGAAGCATCAACACCTGGACAGGACACAGCATATCAGGGCCTAATTTAGCAACAAAATCTCACATTACCTGCATGTCCTTGGACTGTGGGAAGAAACAAAAGCGCTTGGAAGTCACCAACACACCTTGGGGAGAACATGCAACCTCCATGCAGGGAATCCTGGCTTCATTACTGGTGGTGGCAGAGCTACACTGAGCAACGGGGTCATGTTTATGCTTAGTTTATACTGATTTAAGTTATAATTCATTTTGGAAAGGATGCTAGTCACCATATACAGTAATAGGTCTGTGTATCTATTTTATAGAACCTTTAATGTTCATCTATCTATTTATGGAAAGAATGGTATAAAATACAAGAAAATCAAAGGCAATGTAAAAGATGGATGCAGTCTCTCTATCCCAAGGCTCTATCTATCTTAATCCTGCCTACTATACCAAATACTATCTATCTATCTATCTATCTATCTATCTATCTATCTATCTATCTATCTATCTATCTATCTATCTATCTATCTATCTATCTATCTATCTATCAATTATATAGTGACTTTCATTATCTATCTATCTGTCTATCATTCTTTTTGCTTGTTGTAAATTTTTCATTTATAATGCACTGTACTAATAAATGTTGTTATCATCGACTTTTCCTTCTGCTCAGCTTGGCCCCCAGCTGTTGGACCTGAGTGCCCAGAAGTCCCGCATTGCCTTACGTAACAAGCAGTGCCGACCACCTCAAGACCCCAAAGAAATCCTGAAGAAGCCCAGCCTCGATCCAACTCCGGTTAAACTGCCCCGACCGGAGGGCATCGGTGGTGTGCCTTTACCATTCATGCTGCCAGGTAAGAACTGCTCTGTGGGGTTCAGGTGTTGTTCTTGGTTTTGTAAGCTCGCCATGCACATCACTATCTGTCTTTTTGAAGGACTGGGAGCTGGACCACCAGTACTCAGGAAGAGGGAGACGGCACCGGCCAGCATTAAACAAGAGCCGCTGGTCACCATGGAGGTGGAACAGCCAAAGGTAGGAGCAGCAAGGAGGGCATCAGTTTGGGTTCAACTTCTAAAATCTTACCACTTGGAAAAAGCTGTAGATGTGCAGTCGTGGGATTTAAGAAAGCAAACTGCCAAGAAGAGAAATGGAGTAGAAGAGACTTGGTGATAGTTTAGAGTTCTTGTCATACTTTTGACCCAATAAATAGGATGGAGAGGATGGTGGTGACTTACACAACTTTCTTTTCAACTAAATTTCAATTGATTATCATCTAGCGAATTCCATTATTTTCTTATGAACAAAGCGATTCATTTCGAGACGAGTGAATAAGTGACGACCAGTAATGCTGAGGAATGCTGAGGATCAGTTTGGACAGTCACGTGTCCCCAAATGTACCTGTCAGCTCGTGCAGAGCCGCTCATTGAGCCTCGTCATCGGGGCTTTCTTTCTTTCTTTCAAATTATTACTATCAATTCACTTCCCTATCTTTATTATTTATGTATGTATCAATTTATAGTACAGTTTAGTTCTTCACCTGTCTTGCACTTGTCCCGTGTTTTTGTGTATTTTGCACCGCAGTCCTGGGTGTCGCTATTTCATTTGTTGTGACTGGGTGTAAGTTACGGTTTCGAGGTTTCATTTTAGAAACTAAACGTATGCTATCAAGTGTGGTGTGTACAAGAGGTGACAGGATTTCACACTGCAATATTTACGCTGCGAAGTGACACTGAAATGTGGGACGTCACTTTAGAAAGTCAAACTGGATTAAGGACTGACATATTGTGGATCCTCCATGGTTAAAAAGTGCCGTTAATGAAGCATTAAGACAAACACACCAATTTTCCTCTTGTCATACTAAGTATTGACCACACGAGGGCAGAAACGTTGCACTTTAATACAGCAGGGAGAGCCAAACTTGAAACAAAACAGACGCGGGTCCATACATGCACTTTTATTACGTTTCTTTTTGCTTCGTCATAACTGTAAATTATCTTTTTTTTCTATTGCTCAGTACTCGGTCACTGTCAAGCATACAACATCATTCAAGGCACTCAACCAGTTACAGGCTCCGCTACGCTCCGCTGGTTTTCAATGCGCGTTTCACTGCCGGCGCTGATTTTCAGCCGCACTCTCGTTCTCATTTTCTTCTGACACTTTAGAATCCGAGCCGGCACAAATGCTCAAAACGTCTTCTGAAAGAAATATGTTTCCAAGATCAAGAAAGCCGCCGCACATTTTGATGTCATGTTGTAAACATAAGAAAAATAAATAAATAAATAAACAAAAAAAAAAAACAGTGACGATACCGGCTTGTCTCGCGGTCTTTGTCCGCCATCTAGTGGATTAATCTAAACATTACACCCTAGTGAATGTCTCTCGACATTAATTTTACACCTTGATGTCAACACGTTTGAACTTAATAAAGTGGCGTGACTATCTATCTATCTGATCTATCAATTATATAGTGACTTTCATTATCTATCTATCTGTCTATCATTCTTTTTGCTTGTTGTCCATTTTTCATTTATAACGCACTGTACTAATAAATGTTGTTATCATCGACTTTTCCTTCTGCTCAGCTTGGCCCCCAGCTGTTGGACCTGAGTGTCCAGAAGTCCCGCATTGCCTTACGTAACAAGCAGTGCCGACCACCTCAAGACCCCAAAGAAATCCTGAAGAAGCCCAGCCTCGATCCATCTCCGGTTAAACTGCCCAGACCGGAGGGCATCGGTGGTGTGCCTTTACCATTCATGCTGCCAGGTAAGAACTGCTCTGTGGGTTTCTCGTGCTATTCTTGTTTAACGGCCACACCATTCTTGTCACCATCTCTTTTTTTTGCAGGATTGGGAGCTGGACCACCAGTGCTCAGAAAGAGGGAGACAGCGCCGGTGTGTATTAAACGAGAGCCAGTGGCCACCATGGAGGTGGAGCAACCAAAGGTAAGAGAAGCAAGGGGGATGTCATTCTGAGTTGTTTGTTCAGTTTGTAAATTCCTCCTAACTTCCAAGAAACCATCACTTGGAGGATGCCATAGACGTGCAGGGACAGGATGTTAGGATTGGAAAAATTCAGGTTCAAGGGTCAGTGAAGTTTTTTGTTAACAAAATAGACAGGAGTTCTGAAGTGTAAGAGCACATCTGACATATGTCTGTGCTGCTGGATTGTAATTGGGTGGGTGGCTAAGTGAAAGAGAGGACAGCAGGCAGAGCAAAGCACCATGTAGGGTGAAGTCCCAGTGTTATAGTGCAGAAACCAGCCTATATGCCAAAATAATGATACCCACTTAAAAAAAAAGAAAAAGGTGGGGTAAAATGATGCTAAAAAATGTAACAAGTTGAAAAGAGTATTCTAGTTATAAACTCATTGAAAGTTAGAATCTACAAGATTAAAAATCAAACACGCACATATCTCAATTTTTAAATGAAAAAGGAGAAGGGGGAGCACAATTCAACTCAATACAATTTGTTTTTGTAAAGCCCAAAATCACACAAGGAGTGCCGCAATAGGCTTTAACAGGCCCTGCCTTGACACTTTAAGAAGACAAGGAAAAAACACCCTGGTAGGGAAAAAATGGAAGAAACCTTAAGAAAGGCAATTCAAAGAGAGACCCCTTGGTTGGGCGTGCAGTGGGTGTCAAAAAGAAGGAGGTCAATAAAATAAAATACACAATACAGTAGTGCAATAGAAATGTTACAAATGCTGAGCAAATTCAACAGTAGACGATAACACGTAATATGTTTCAAACAACACTACATAATAAACACTCAATAAGGGAGAGGGGAACCATTAAAACCCCTGGCACATTAACAAACATGGTCTCTCTATTATAAAAAATAAAATCTTGGGAGGAGACGTTTTTTCCTGCGACGAGACATGATCTTCTGAAGAGGGACAGGCAAACACTTTCACATCCCGTGAGATGGTCAAGTCACGTCATACTTACAACCTTCGATAGCAAATCCCGTGGTACACATGCAGAGCAGGTTAGAGATAATGGAAGTAGGAATAATCGAAAGCCTCAAAAAATTGACAGTAAAGATCACATTAGGGCAAACAAATGGAAAATATTACTCGGTGAAATAACGAAGCAGCGAAAAGAGATCACGTAGTGATTGAGGATGTCTGGGTGTGGGGGGGAGAGAGACAAGTCAGTGACTTTAAATCGTTCGAAGCGCCGCACGAAATGCAGATCACGCCACACTGGAGCAGCAGCAAGTCAGCAGCTGATCGGGCAAAGAGGAGGTTAAAAAACCAACTGTTATTTGACTCCCATTGTATTACTGTTTAAGAGGGGCTTCGGAGGATCGGCCACATCTCCTTGGGGTGCTCTCAGTCCCCCTCTTCACAAAGGTGCGTAGGCGCTTGGCTTGGGGGGTTTAAGGGGTTGGTGAGTGAAGCTTCTTTCATAGTAGAAAAACATTTAAATTCAGGTTGTAGGTGACACACAGACTTACGTGACAAACAACACACCCTAGTGAAGGTCATCTCTACTACATTTTGAGCCCAGTATAGGAAACGTACTGACAAGCGAGGAGAGTGTGTGGAGCAGACGGAAAGAGGACATTGAGAGGCTGATGAATGAAGAGAACGAGAGAGAGAAGAGGTTGGATGATGTGGAGATAGCGAATCAGGAAGTGCGACAGATTAGCAAGGAGGGAGTAAGGACAGCAATGAAGAGGATGAAGAATGGAAAAACCGTTGGTCCAGATGGCATACCTCTGGAAGCATGGAGGTGTTTAGGAGAAATGGCAGTGGACTTTTTAACAGGATTGTTTAATGGAATCTTGGAAAGTGAGAGGATGGATGAGAAGTGGAGAAGAAGTGTACTGGTGGACCGATATTTAAGAATAAGGGGGATGTGCAGGACTGCAGTAACTACAGGGGGACAAAATTGATGAGCCACAGCATGAAGTTATGGGAAAGAGTAGTGGAAGCTCAGTTAAGAAGTGAGGTGATGATTAGTGAGTAGCAGGATGGTTTCATGCCAAGAAAGAGCACCACAGATGTGATGTTTGTTCTGAGGATGTTGATGGAGAAGTTTAGAGAAGAACAGAAGGAGTTGCATTGTGTCTTTGTGGACCTGGAGAAAGCAAATGACAGGGTGACTGAGAGGAGTTGTGGTATTGTATGAGGAAGTCGGGAGTGGCAGAGAAGTACGTAAGAGTTGTACAGGATATGAACGAGGGAAGTGTGACTGTGGTGAGGTCTGCGGTAGGAGTGACGAAGGTGGGATTACATCAGGGATCGGCTCTGAGCCCTTTCTTATTTGTAAAGATGATGGACAGGTTGACAGGCAAGATTAGACAGGAGTCCTCATGGACTGTGATGTTTGCTGATGACACTGAGATCTGTAGTGAGATTACGGAGCAGGTTGAGGAGACCCTGGAGAGGTGGAGATATGAGAGGAATGAAGGTCAGTAGGACCAGCAAGACGGAATACATGTGTGTGAATGAGAGGAAGGTCAGGGGAATGGTGAGGATGAGGGAGTAGAGTTGGTGAAGGTGGATGAGTTTAATTACTTGAGATCAACATTACAGAGGAATGGGAAGTGTGGAAGAAAAGTGAAGAAGAGAGTGCAGGCAGGGTGGAGTGGGTGTAGAAGAGTGTCAGGAGTGATTGGTGACAGACGGGTATCAGCAAGAGTGAAAGGGAAGGTCTACAGGATGGTAGTGAGACCAGCTGTGTGTTATGAGCTGGTGACGGTGGCACAGGAGACAGAGCTGGAGGTGGCAGAGTTAAAGATGCTAAGATTGGCATTGGGGGTGATGAGGATGGACAGGATTAGAAATGAGGACATTAGAGGGTCAGCTCAAGTGGGACGATTGGGAGACAAAGTCAGAGAGGCGAGATTGGGTTGGTTTGGAGAGATGCTGGGTATACTGGGAGAACGGTGCTAAGGATAGAGCTGCTAGGGAAGAGGAAAAGAAGAAGGCCTAAGAGAAGATTTATGTATGTGAGAGGACATGCAGGTGATGGGTGTCACAGAGCAAGATGACGAGGACAGGAAGATATGGAACAAGATGATCCGCTGTGACGACCCCTAGCAGAAACAGCCAAAAGAAGAAGAAGAAGAAGAAGAAGTCTTTATGTCCATTTTTATTTGATTTCCTTTCTCTCATTTGCGACAGGTGCTGCCAGAAAACCAAAGTGACCAGGGCCTGGAAACTCCACCGAAGAAGGAGGTTAAACCGAAATGGACACCTCCTGGGAAAGTCGGGTACTTGAGTGAACGTTTCCTGAAGCGGGTTTTGGGGCGCTTGAGGGAATGCAGCGCAGGCTGAACAGCGCCCCCATCTGGTAAGAGTCTGCTCCTCTTTAACTCCCTTCTATTCTGTTCCTTGCAGATTCGGCATGGCGCACCCGCAGATGATGTTAGAGCTAAGGGGAAAGCTGAAGAAGACCACCGACTGAAGAACACGCCAGAAAGCCGGCTATTTATTTGCTTGCATGTTTCTGAAAGAAGCGGAATGTACACAAACTTGTATTTATGTATTTATTTCTTACAAAATAAAGCCATCTGTATATGGTTTGGGGATGTTACTTGTTGCCATTTCCTATTTGTTGGGTAGTAGTTGTTCTAAACAGAACTTGCCAGTTTTTTGACTCGTACTTTCGAACGTTAACCCGTCTGGGTGGTACGGCGAGGGCTTTCTTTTACTATTCGATGCTCTCAGTCCAAGCCTCTTCTTTATTCCTTTCTCTCTCCACTTCCTTCTTTTTCTTCTCACCATAACCCAGAGTTTGTGGTGTCACTAAACCGTGGAGAGGCTCGGTGCCCTTTTGCTGCCTTTGTTTGGAGAGGAGCACCACTTCCTCCAAAGTCTGTTTCAGAGATGACTTGCCACTCACTGTTCCATTCTAAGCTGATTTTATGGCTGACTTCAAACTAAGGTTACTCATTCACAGAATGCCAGCCAGCGCTTCATATTGTGGTTGTTGAGCACCACATGAATTGGCAAGGAATGGCGCCGCGAATAGGGCGTTAAATCAGGATCTGAAATTATTTGTGTTTACTGTTTACATAATGTTACATTGGGGGGTATGGAAAATAGAACAGAAAATTTCCACTCTAAGGCATTCAGATTATGGCAATTATGCTCAGAACGAGAGAGAAACCAGTAGGAAAAACCCTGGCCTCAACAAGTTAATTAAACAACTCATGAAAATATTGATTTAAAGACAAACATCCAAAATGCAAAATACAAAAATTCAAAATTCCAAACATAAAAAAAAATGCAAAAAGAAATTAAAAAAAAAATCTGAATCCGGACGGCACGGTGGTGCAGTGGGTAGCACTGCTGCCTCACAGTAAGGAGACTTGGGTTTTCTTCCCAGATCCTCCCTGCATGGAGTTTGCATGTCCTCCCCATGTCTGCGTGGGTTTCCCTCCACAGTCCGAAAAACATGCAGGTTAGGTGCGTTGGCCATCCTAAATTGTGCTTGGTGTGTGCGTGCCCTGTGGTGGGCTGGCACCCTGTCCGGGGTTTGTTTCCTGCCTTGCACCCTGTGTTGGCTGGGATTGGCTCCAGCAGACCCCGTGACCCTGTAGTTAGGATATAGCTGGTTGGATAATGGATGGAAATCAGAATCCAAAATAACAAGTGAGAATTCCAGAAGCTAAGAAAATCCAAAAGCAGAAAGTGGTCCAAAAGACCACCTATGCCTACAACTAAGAAGAGAGCACAAAAGGGAGCAGAGAACAGCGTGAGTGCAAGCTAATGCTACCGCAATGGAGCGCTGGCCTCTTAAAGCTCATTTACGCCATCTTTTACAAATTTAAAGAATGCAGCCATTAGTCCACCGTATCCAGAAGGGGGCACTCTTTCTCCTCTGGGATGTGTTGCTTGACGCAGAACAAACTAGAGCCAATAGCATCCCCTCGGGAGGAGCTTGTTAATGATGCTGAAGGCAGTTGGGACCACCGCAGTCACCAAGAATACCATTAGTAACACGCTATGCCATCATGGATTGAAATCTTGCAGCGTCCTGCACAGGCCCATCCAAAGTTTGGCAGTCAACCTCTGAATCATCACGGTCCGGTACAAGCTCCTCCCGTGTAGTCACCTTTCTCATGACCATCCTCACTCACAAGATCTTGCGTGGAGCTCCAGGCCCAGGCTGACTGATGGTCATTTTATATTTATCTTCCATTTCCGAATAATCGCACCAACAGTTGTCACCTTCTCACCAAGCTTCTTGCTGATGGTCTGGTAGCCCATTCCAGCCTTGACCCCGGCGTAACTTCGACAGCTCTTTGGCGTTGCCCACGGTGGTGGAGAGGTTGGAATGGAAGAAACTGATTCTGTGGACAGGTGGGCTTTATACACATCATGAGCTGAGACCAGGAGGACTCGGAATTGATCGATCGATCAACTGATTGTTATCTGTGCCACGTGGGCACACAGCCAATCTGTAGGAGCCATAATTCTGGCTGGGTTGTAGGGCATCAAATCCTTATTTCTCTCAATGACATGCAAATCAATTTCTAACTTTTGATGTCATGTGTTTTTTTCTGGATTTTTGGTTGATATTCCGTCTCTCTCCATTAAAATGAAACAACCATCACAATTAGAGGATTTCTTTGTTAAGCGAACGGGCTTAGAAATTCAGCAGGGGATCAAATTCTGGTTTCCCCCCACTGTGAGTCTAAAGCTGGGGACTCGGGACAACTCAAAAGCAGAGTCACAGAGGTTTACATTCCACACCCTGAAAAAGAAGTTCAAGTTATGGCGCACATTTGCTTCCTCTATGTGAATCCTCCAAATAATTAGCGAAAAGCCCACTCAGCTACGAGGGGCGATGGTAGTCAGAAGGAAAGACGATATGCAAATGTCAACATTAACCAAAAAAATGGGGAAGGTGCAGGGTGGTTAACGCTGAAGTCGGCCTGCATCATAACAGACCTGAGGAACATCCTGTTTTATGGACAAGACGTTCACTTCTCGTGCTTTTCTTAGTCAACAAGACGACACCCATCAGATTTTGAAAATCCTTTCGGAATTCACCGCAGAGACGACTTCCACTATCGCTCCATGGGTGGTGTTACGGAATTTATTACCCGGCAAGATGTCTCGAACCCAGGGGGGCTTTTTTTGTTTTTGACCAATAGATGATTTTCGACAAAGTGGAAAATCCAGTCAGGTACAGTAACACTTTGCAGCGATGGACTTTGTGATTTTGGGGGGATCTAAGCGAACACAGGTATGAGGGCCCCCTGAACAATTGTTTTTCCGCCACAAATCAAACTGTCAGACGAAACGTTTAAAACGATGCTTGTTATAATGAATGGAGGAAGAGCCTGGTGGCCAAACACACGGCGAGTTTACGTTTGTTATAATCAATAGAGGGAGTGGCCTAACGTAAAAATGGACAATCTGGGCGAAAAATGCAAATAAAAATCAAGCTGTGGATTAGAAAACTAAATTCAAAGTGTAAGTAAGTGACGAGACAGAAGAGCTGACGAATACTCGACTCTCCGTGCGTTGGTATTGGCAGGCGTCTACACCCCGCACTTCCAAAAAGAGGACAAGAAAGGCACACCACGCTGACACGTTTCTCACGGCACACCATCCATCATCTACTGATCCTTTCTCCCTTTTTCATTTCCATCGTTATTTACAGGATAAACTTTATCTTTTTCTTCCTCACCACTGAACAGGGGTCTTTATTAGAGAGAAGGCAGTGCGGTCGTACTGGAGGGGAAGACGCTCACCGATGTTTTCACTCTCGTTACGGAGAGGGGTAGCGGTAATTTCAGTACGAGCTTTGTCAGCTTCTTCTGTGTCTGCTGGGGCTACACATGCTGCACTTGCTGCTACCACATTGTGGAGTCAACTCAGGAGCTGCTGTTTCCAATTCAGTTTTCTTTTAAAAATCCTGACATTTTGGGCTTATACAAGTTTTATAAATGTGACCCCAGGACATAACTGATCTGTCTAGAAAGAGGGCTCACCCCTGGTAGCCTGGGCCCAAACTGAAAAGGCAGGCTTTGGGGTCCAAACATTAGGCACTAAAGGAAGAGCAGGCTAGAAATGTTCAAATAAATACTTTTAGATTTCCCAAATACACAATAACATGTCCTTCAAGGGAGAGAATTACTGTAAACCTCTGGATTGAAATTACAAAGGCCAGGCGAGACTCTTCATAAAGGTATGTCTTCATTTCTTCTTTTGTCCTCAGATTTGTCAGACCCCCAAAGGATTAGCCGCATTTCATTTTGTTGTTGCACGTCTGTGCAGTTAGCATTGAGGTCTCAACGCTCGGGTTTATCTGGTGGCTTCTCGGGTTCTTGCGAATTGCTTGAGACTCTTCTAGCCAGCAGTCTGCTGGTCAAGGTCCAGGGATGGCGGAACAGTCCACAAATAAGGGGAAAATGTCCACTTTCAATTTTTTCTTTTCATTTTTTTAATTAAATAAATCCAAAAAAACATAAATAATAATGTGTCACTTCCATCGGGGACCCTAAGCATCTGATGACCTCAGTTGTATGTTAAGTCCACCCTTGATACTTTGTGACACAGAGAATGTGACATCCCCATTGTGAACGGCCGAGTTTGGGTGGTGCTACACTTTAATTCATAACTTAATTTGAAGAGGACCCAGGGAAGACCCAGGACACACTGGAGGGACTATGTCTTCCAGCTGGCCTGGGAACACCTCGGGATTCCCCCGGAAGAGCTAGTAAAAGTGGCCAGGGAGAGGGAAGTCTAGGCATCTCTGCTCAAGCAGCTGCCCCCGTGACCCGATCTCGGATAAGCGGAAGAGGATGGTTGGATGGATGGATGGATGGATTCTGCTCCATGACCCCCTACAGAAGATCTTATAGAAGGTCATATAGAGTTCCTCCACAGATGGTCACACTTATGGGGATGTTCTACTATCAGATTCAGTGCAGCCTGTCAGAGTGGTTTCCGGAGGGGTTCAGCGTGTGACAGGGATGTATCATCTCTCCCATCGTCATTCTGATGGCCATTGATTGGTTCATATGGAGGACAACAGCTGACAAGCTTAGAGGCATCCACTGGGCCCTATTATCCCAGCTTGAAGATCTTGACCTTGCTGCCCTCCCCTCAAAACGACACCATTTGCAGGAAAAGACTGACAGACTGAATGCCTTCGCCAAACAAACAGGCCTCAACATCAGTGCCTCTAAAACACGAGTGATGGGCATCAATGCCAACCCTCGAGGTCCTCTCGGATACGCTGAGGAGTTTACATATCTTGGCTGTCTTGTTAGGAAGGTCAGTGCAGAACAAAAAGACACCAGGGCAAGACTTGGGAAAGCATGCAGTGCATTCTGAAGACTTCAGCCCATCAGGAAGTCCAAACAGTACAGCGTGAGAACAAAGCTCAGACTACGACAGCCATGTCAAACCTCTCCTTTTGTGTGGCTCTGAAATGCCGCTGGGTTGTAAGGGGGACATGAATAAGATCGACGCCTTCCATGATGGATGTCTCAGGAAGATCTGTCATATCTTATGGCCGAGATGATCTCCAACAAAAACCTTTACAAGAAAACTAAGAGCCAGAGCCTGGTGCTGAAGACCAAACACCGACACTTATGGTGACTCGGCCACGTCCTCAGGATGGGATCAGAAAGGTATACCTAAGGTTGCTCTGAGATGGACACCAACCTGGGAAGTTCAAACAAGGCCGGCCTAAAACAACCTGCAGGAGAACTGAGATGAATGAGGTGAAGGAGACGGACCTAACATGGGGTGAAGCAGAAGGCGTAGCTCAAGACAGGACCAGATGGAGGCAAATCTTCAACACCTGATGCGCCTTTCGCCACAGAGAGGATTAATAATGAAATGACACTGGAATTCAGGTTACATATTACAAAGATCATTGAAATCAGAAGGATACGATATATACAGGCACGCATGAGGGCTCCCTGCCAGGCTCAGCCGAGGTGAGCAGTGCCACTCCCAGGTGAGAGACGGCGCTGTCACTAATGGTCTCCTCTCCATTTTTCCCACTGCCCACTAAAAACGCTGTTGGGTGTGAAATTTTGTATATAAGTGATAAATATTTTGTATGTCATCATTTGTAACTTAGACAATGCAAATATAATATTATATTAATATACATTTAAAGAGCCAAACCAGCACCAGTCTTTAGAACTGAGTGAGGAATTTTATGATAGGGTTGGGGAAAAAGTGCCTCAAACCAGTTTGGCAAGGAATTCTCTGCAGGACCCTCCCAATCGACCCCCACAGGAAGGCCAGACTACCCAACTCAACAATTGGCTTTTTGGTGGTGGTGAGTGTGATAGGTATTGTGTGCCCCCATTGGTCTGAAGCTTGGCTGTTTGGGAATTGGTTTGAATCAGAGGCCATTCTGTAGCACAAACCCCCTACTTTTGGTGTAAGGATTTGGACAAAGAATGGAGAAATTTGGTGTCTTTACCCTTCTGTCCATCCCTCTCTCTCTCACACACCATCATGATGAAGGAGCATCTCACACACCATGGACTGCACTGAGAAGCACTACTCGGCAGCCATATTGAGACAGGTATGTGGCCTGTTCTGAAAAGGAGGACGTGACTGGAGACATTTTAAGGAACTAACAAGTCAGTGTGCCGTCTGAAACTCCACATCAGCATTGATCAAGTTGTATGGTTGCCAGTCTTCACTTGTACTCTGCTTATTGTTATTATTTTATAAATACTATCAATAATAATATTATTTAAAGTTATAACCCTAAGCCATATACGGGTTAAATCTCCACTACCTTAACACAAACCCAAAACTGATGCTCCCCTTAAATCTATAGATAACGTACACCTATTTGAAAATATACATACTGTACTTGGCCCCCCGTGTTTAATCAACCCTTAGTAATAATTTCACTTGGTTCTTTTTCTAATTTACAAGATACTAGTCCTACGGGAGTGCAACTGATAGATGTTCGGAACATGACGACACGGGAATTACTTTACTTTTTAAAAAATGTCCACCCAGCCCGATACCATTAAAGGTAATTGTATTAGTAGGGTTTTGGGATATGAAGGGAAATACGGTGCCAGTGGGACTGTTTCTGATTTGGTTACGATACCTGAAAGAGTCTTCCCTGCAGCCATGTTTTTCTTTCATAGATAGATAGATAGATAGAAGTGAAAGGCACTATATACAGTAGTAGATAGATAGATAGATAGATAGATAGATAGATAGATAGATAGATAGATAGATAGATAGATAGATAGATAGATGAAAGGCACTATATACAGTAGTAGATAGATAGATAGATAGATAGATAGATAGATAGATAGATAGATAGATAGATAGATAGATAGATAGATAAAAGTGAAAGGCACTATATGATAGATAGATAGATAGATAGATAGATAGATAGATAGATAGATAGATAGATAGATAGAAGTGAAAGGCACTATATAATAGATAGATAGATAGATAGATAGATAGATAGATAGATAGATAGATAGATAGATAGATAGATAGATGTGAAAGGCACTATATAATAGATAGATAGATAGATAGATAGATAGATAGAAGTGAAAGGCACTATATGATAGATAGATAGATAGATAGATAGATAGATAGATAGATAGATGTGAAAGGCACTATATACCGTAGTAGATCTATCATTTATTAAAAAACGAAATTTAAGTTCGTCTAACCTAATCTAACGCTATGGCTACTTAATTTCTCTGCTTCATGAGTGTGAACCTTGCTGTGACGAGATCGTGACGCCATACTGCAAGTGAAATAAACAACTGCAGATATTTTAGTGATAGAGGAGCGATTTCAAGCTCATAATTATTTACATTGCTCTAATATAGTAAATATCATTTACTTCTTGCATAACAGGTTGGATATCCATCCATCCATCCATTTTCCAACCCGCTGAATCCGAAAACAGGGGTCTGCTGGAGCCAATCCCAGCCAACACAGGGCAGGAACCAATCCTGGCCAGGGTGCCAACTCACCGCAGGACACACACACACACGCAATTCAGAATCGCCAATGCACTTCACCTGCATGTCTTTGGACTGTGGGAGGAAACCCACGCAGACACGGGGAGAACATGCAAACTCCACACAGGCAGGGAGGACCAGGGAAGCGAACCCAGACGGGTCTCCTAACTGTGAGGCAGCAGCGCTACCCACTGCGCCACCGTGCCGCCCACAGGTCGAATAGCTCTAGTGAAATTTAGTGCCCTCCATCTTACCAGATTTTCTCAACGTTACTTTTTTTGTTCCAGCCGCTGATGATTTCTCACGTGCGTTTGTATGTTGGTTAAGGATTTTAGACGCAATATTGCTTTACTGGACGTAAGCCTGATGGCATATTGAGAAGATACTTCATTAATTGTAATAATCTTTCTTTGACTTTTCTTATTTTCCAGTGTACTCCGACGCTGTAATGTAAAATATTTTTGCATCTTACAGTAGAAGTCAGGTCTGACATATTTGCCAATTGAATATTACATTGAGGCCTATGTTTTTGCTGCTGTAGTCCGGCTATTTGTTAGACAAAGTTTTTGAAAGATGTTGAAAAATGTAAAAAAAATACATTTTGCAACACTTCCATTCTTTAAGTTGCTGTAGTTTTAATAATTTAATAAGTAATTAAACATGATAAGTCTTAAAATTATAAGAAGATCACACTAATTACACAAACTTCATTTTTTACATCATCACAGCTTTAAAATATATTAATAATTAAGTATTTAGAACTTAAAAATGCAACATAAATTAGTTGGGACAACTTAATTTTTATGTGCAGTGAATTTATAACGTTGTGTGTATCCCATATTTTTTTAAGTAGATGGAACTTAAAAGTAATTTAAGATCTGAAGGAAAAACCCTTTCCAGTTACTCAGTGTTGTGGGTGGTTCTGCGTAATTTTAACCAGAAGTTGTAGCAACTCAAAAACTTGATGCAGAGCGTTGTGTTCATTTTTTTTTTTTTTTGTCGGCCCAAAACAATTGTTTTTAGAGTGTAAGATCCGACAGAATTCCTGCCCCTTCCTGCCTCGGGTACATATAAAGAGAAACTCCGAGAAGGTGGCGTCGTTCTTGAGAGGACCACAGAAGAAAGACGAGTGTTACATGAGTTGGCATAAACTTCATTTCTTGCTATTTCAAATATCCAAATCATATTATGTGACATCATCTACTGTTAAATTCTACTCCGTACGTCTCCATTTTTTATTTTTATACTGTATTGAGGATTTGTTCTGTTCTGTGTATTGTATTGTATTGTATTGTATTGACACCCACTGCACACCCATCCTACCAGGGCAGGGGTCTCTCTTTGAATTGCCTTTCCTGAGGTTTCTTCCATTTTTCCCTGCAATTTTTTTGGGGAGTTTTTCTTTTCAAGGCTGGGGGGCTGTCAAGAGGCAGGGCCTGTTAAAGCCCATTGCGGCACTTCTTGTGTGATTTTGGGCTATACAAAAAATAAATTGTATTATATTTACTGTCAGGACTATTTCTGTTATGTTGATTCCTTCATCTTGTGTTCAGAAGTTACCAGAGTGATACCCCAGATTTTTGCACTGTTTCACTTGCCTGGCCGAGCGTTTTAGGCTCCATTGTTCTTAACTCCTTAACAGTGAGTTGCCTGCCGTACCGCATTTTGAACATTAGGGGGTGCTGTTTAAATGCTGTAAGCATCGGAGTAGCTGCAAAAAGCGCCGGCCACACTTGTTGCAAATGAAGTCAATGGCTACGCACTACACTGGCGGATCTACTGCAGGGGGTCCATACCGGCTACCCGCCCACTCTCCGCCTGATGAAACAACTGAGTCTCAGCACATGGATATAATGAAAGAGACCCCCCACTTCACTAGGTGCCCAACGCAAGAGTTGAAAACACCGCGCTGCATTATTAAAAATACGATCAATTCTCCATTAAGGCGCTAAGACCCCCTTAATAATAAGTTGAGCACATAAGATGATAATGCTTGTGCTAATGGCAATGATTACACTGGGAGCAAAACACAATGGGGTCTACATTTATTTATTTATTTATTTTACAAAGCGAAACTTAATGTTTCGCTGTGATTTCAATGCCACGCGAATCGTTTTGGTCATCCCTGGAAACTTCTTACCAGCCGTCACCTCCTTCATAACGCAGGAGCACATTCTGAAGGTTAGAGGGTGCTGTTGAGCTGCTGTAGGGGGTCTGCAGGACGTAATCAGGTAAACTGACCTGCTAATTTGTCGTTACGTTCCCGTTATTTCCCCCTTTCTAAATCACAGTGGGACTACATGTCTGATCCAGATTAACACACTTCATCAGCTCAGAGGCTTCTGAAACACAGGATGTCACCTGAACTGCCATTTGATGTACCCCCTAATGCGGGGGCGCCACGGTGAGCAGTGCTGTCCCTTCACCGACCCAGCACCCGGATGTTGTTCGATTGAAATGTGCACATTGTCACCGTTTCCGGACTTTCTTTGGATGCCCCGTTTTTTTTCTCCTACACGTCCAAAGACAATCAGGTTAGGTAAATGGGGATTCCAAATGATTATGGGACTGGGACCCTTCGTGGTTCTTTTGCGCCCAATGGTGCCTGGATAAGCTCCGGTGCACCGGTCCTAGGACCTTAAACTTGATGATGCCCGTTTGAAAGATCAGAAAGTAACGAACGACTTTCAATCAAATATAATTAAACCGAAGTCAAGACAATTCATTACGTGCCTCCTCACCCCGGACACTGCCGCGGCTCCCAGAATCGTCGAATCGTCTCCTCCAGGTTTTCATTTTCTCTGAAGCCAGCCGCCTCTCTTCAGAAGGGAAGTCGCTCGGCTCTTTCTCACTTGTGGCGAACTGCTTGGTTTTCCCTGCTGTTTCGAGACTGACCTCACATTTGCCACCCGAAACTCCCCACAACAGCACGTTGGCGTGTCATGAGCCTGAGAAGGCAGCGCCGAGACTCCGCTCCCGGGCAGAGCCGCGCACTTCACCGCAGACATTCCAGTAACTCTCTCCGGGGGCTAAGAATAGCCGAGGGTCTGACCACGCTGACCAGCACTTCCAGTTTCACACCCTCGAGCGTCCCACAAGAGAGAGGGAGAGAGAGAGAGAGAGAGAAATGACATTTTCACAGGGAAACGTGACAAAGCGCCCGGGGAATTAAGAAGAGCGGAAGAGAGGTGGAGAGATACTGAGAAAAGACGGGGGGCGTCTGGGACGGGAAAAGACTTAAGAAAGAAGGAGAGAGAGAGAGAGAGAGACCGACAGAAAGAAGGAAAGAAAAAAGAAAGAAAGAAAGAAAGAAGAAAGAGACAAACAGGCAGAAAAAAGAAAAAGAGACAGACAGACAGATAGAGAGACAGACAGACAGACAGAAGGAAAGAAAGAAAAAAGAAAGATAGATAGAGACAGACAGACAGAGACAGACAGAAAGAAAGACACACAGAAAGAGAGACAGATAGAAAGAAGGACAGAAAAAAAGACAGACAGACAAAAAGAAGAAAGAAAGAAAGAAAGAGTTTGAGATTTTTAAATAAGCACTTTATTACTCGGTGATGATTATTACAGAAAACAAGCACAATCTTTACAGTCATAAGCTCTCAAAATGATATTTAAAAGCAACACAATTTTCAAAACTTGGTAGTAGAATTGTACAAATTGCTTCATTCATACACCACTGCTTAATAAAAGTTTGCAGTTTTTTTGCAGTCATAAATCCAGAAACACTCTTGCTTTCTTTTACTAAGGTGGTAAACATTTTCCTTGATTATTGATTTTTTTTTTCATTTTTTAATTCATAAAATTTATCTTGATAAATCTCTTCTTGATTATTGATTTTCTTGACTGGCCCAACAAAAAACTGTCAGTCCTGCCATTCCTCTTAACGTTCCTTGAATCTTGCACTCCACAAATAAATGCAGACCCATTAAAGTACAAATCCAAAGCATTAAAAATAGAATTAAGAACAATTAAAAGAAGTTAAATTCTAAGACAAAGCAGAAAGTAATGTAAGACCACCTCTCAGAATAGAAGGGACTTATAACAAACCCTGGAGTCAATGAGACCCCCAAATGAGTTCACACTGATGATCCCATGCAGGGTCCTCCACTGCAGACTCCCAGTCATCTTACTCAATGGTGGTCTGTACCGACTGCCCCAGGCTGGGCTGTAATATCCCTAGCCCCCCAAGTCTGTCCCCCCAGGGTGTGTCCAGGGTCTTCCTGAGCTGACTTTGATGTCTCACCTGGGCACACAGTTTATAAAGCTCCAGGTCAAATGTTTAGAAATCCACTTGTTGCTTCCTGTATTTGGAATGTTGAAGTAACTCAAAGGCTTGGAAACTCACAAAGTGGTTCAGGAGTGTCCCCATTTTCACAATAGTCTTTTAGCATTTCTTTAACAGCTTGTGGGAAGCCTGACATTATTAGTCTTAAAATGTTTGCCGTAAAGCTTCAACTCCTCTGCCACTTTGGTTGTGGTTATCCAGCCACCCTGTGTATCATTAAGCAGACGCTTGACTTGTAACATCACAGCATTCAACATCCATCCTTGCATGGACAAAAAGTCCATTGGGAGGTAAGCGAGTCTGGGCATCTGCAAAGACCACTACAGTGTGAGAGAATCTTCTTCAGGATTTGCTTTCAGTTGCTGCCAGGATCTCAAAAGACTACGATAATATTTTGGAAGACTGGAAAAGAAGTGAAGGGAATCGTCCATCATGCACAGGGCCTGATCCAGCTGCCCCACTCGACAAGCTAAAGGTGCCCAATTCAACAGCCTGTGACTTACAGAAGCTTTTGCAAGGCCGGCAATTGAAACGTACTTTTGTGACTTTGAATATCAATCAGTCGTTGACCTCTCTTGCTCTTTGGATGATACAGAATGCTTTGTCTTAGCCAGTGCTTTATATTCCAAAAACTAATTCCCTCTGTATGTCAGATATCAGATCTGTGTTATTGTGGTATTTCCCTCTACTTACCCTTTACTTAGGGGTACGTTTACTCATATCAGGTTTTTTACCGGGTTGGTTGACCATCGCACATCAAGATTAACACACACACACACAGAAACAGAGCCCCATGAATGACACACACACACAGCGTTTTAACTTCTAGCACTTTAAACCACACAAGTGTGTTAGGAATAACACAGCCTATCACTCTCTCAGCACTTTGAGAGACTTACTTACTGTCGGCACAAATCATGTACGATGTTTTAAAGATATCTCAGACATAAATATTACTTTAGTCTCTAGGGGTATATTCAGACATACAATGGCTCAACATCAACTAAAGATGCCTTACCTGACGTACTGTTACCTAATATTGGGTGGAGCTCTCACCCTCAGCCTTAATAAACCTGGCAGAACAACAACAACAATATTTATTTCTGTAGCACATTATCATACAAATGATGAAGCTCAAAGTGCTTTACAGGATGAAGAAAGAGAAAAAAGACAAAATCTCTCTATTATAATAAAAAATCCTGTGACGAGACGAGACTTTTTGAAAGTCGAGACTTTCTTGAAGATTGTTGTTCAAGTCCCGCAAGTCGAGACTTTGGCCATGAGATGTTTTAAGGTCAACCACAGAAAACCACACACACGGTACTCTCACCTCTCATTCGTGTGAATGACTTTGACAGACACAGTTCTTGCTGCAACGAGACGAGACATTTCATCATGAAGGGTTATCAACAATAAAAATGAGTACACGGGCAATCCTAGCACTGAAGTCAAATGATGAAGTCAAACGAATTAACGGCAAAAATGACAACTGGTTACACTGCAAATTGGTAAAATGCATATCAATCGACTATGCTGAAACAGTTGGTGGTGATGGTGCCAAAGATGAGAACATCAACTTATAATATCCTGAAGAATATCTATAACCAGGCAGCACGGTGGCACAGTGGGTAGCGCTGCTGCCTCGCAATTAAGAGATCCGGGTTTGCTTCCCGGGTCCTCCCTGCGTGGAGTTTACATGTGCTCTCCATGTCTGTGTGGGTTTCCTCCCACTGTCCACAGACATGCAGGTTAGGTGCATTGGCGATTCTAAATTGTCCCTAGCTTGGTGTGTGTGTGTGTGTGTAGCCTGCGGTGGGCTTTCACCCTGCCCGGGGTTTGTTTGCTGCCTTGCGGCCTGTGTTGGCTGGGATTGGCACCAGCAGACTCCCGTGACCCTGTAGTTAGGATATAACGGGTTGGATAATGGATGGATGGATATCTACAACCGCTAATAACAATAATAATTAATAATTCTTTATATAGCGCTTTTCTCACTACTCAAAGTGCTCCCCACACAGGGAGGACCCAGGAAGTGAGGTCTTCCACCACATGTATTACTGTAGAAAGAAGGATGTATGCAGGAAAGGTAATGTAGTCCATCTTCAGGGGAAAACATTACACAACAAATGAGATTGTGATACTGTATGCCATTTGTATTAAAACGTTAACAGTTTCTTGTTAGAATAGCTTTTGCTATTTACAAGACAATTTACATATCTCAGAGAGAGACATTAGAAAAAGTCATTTTATTTAATAGAGAGAGAGAAACGAAATTTAATCACAGGCAGTTTTTACGTCACGTTGTCATGACGAAAGTCCGAGCACAGTATCAAAAATCAATGCGCTAACTCAAAAAATTGTTTTAACTTAAGTTTTACAGTAAAAGTGTAAGTTTAAAAAATTTTTAAGTGTTAATTTCAAAGCCAAACAGAACAAAATCGTATTACGCAACGAATAACTTTAACGCAACATGAAATATAATTTACATTCAAATTATTACATTTGAATATTAAATATTTAATATGGTTAATTACTCACTGTAATGTAAAATAGTAAATTGTACAACCACATCCCTATACGCGACTGACAGAACCGCAAAGAGACTAGAGGGGTTGGCGAGCAAAGTGTATAAAAAAGTATAAAAAAATAAAATTAGACAATACTAATTAACATAGAATAAAAGAAAGGTCCGATGACCTGGAGGACAGAAAAAACAAAAAAAAAAAAAAAAAACCCAGACGGCTGGAGAAAAAGAAACAAAATCTGCAGGGGGTCCGAAGCCAGGAGACCACCCAGCTGCCCTGTAGGCATTCTATCCAACATAAATGATCTCAATCTGTCCTCAGGGTTTTCAGGAAGCACGGAGCGTATGGCAAACTTCTGGCTGCTCCAGGTGCTTGTAAAAATATATCTACCTTCTTACTTCAATCACTCTAAACATGAAGACAAAGCATAGAAAGTTATAAGAAGTGTGGTATGTAATAACACCAAATAGAACAGAGAATAAAAGAAAATAAGATTGATAGTAAAGTCTGGAGATATATATATATATATATAGTCTTTAGAAAAAGATTACGAGAAAATAAAGATGTCAAGGATGAATGTCGCAGGCGGCTTGAGATCTTAGCACTCAAAGCTGTTCATGAGATGCTTTGCTGGTGATCAGATGGTAGACGGCCACATGTTGCTGGCGCCCATTCCTGACGTCGCTCTGTTCTCTTCTGACGTCGCTCTTTGGGACTTTTCCAAGATGAGTTTGCTACATGGACCTGATTGGCTGGCTGTCGATATGATGACTGAACTGGCTCAGACTCTTTCATCAGTTTGTGTGTGTCCATTTTCCCAAGCGATCGAGTTTCTGATGTTTTAACAATCTCCTGTCTCAGGCTGTAGTCCTGATGCCTTTCCCTTCACAGGTGATAAAATCATCAAAACAGCTGCAGGCGTCTCCTGAATTCCCGCTCAGATCAAACAAATGGTCCTGTGATTCAGGGAAACAGATTGCCTTTGATGCTAACTGTTTTGTTACGGGAAAATGGTTCAAGGGATTAGAACATAAGTAGGCAAAGAATCAGAGAGAAGAGGTCCAATACTTCTATTTTGTTTACTTAATCAATTATAACATTTAAATACATATGAATGGGTTATAGACAAAGAGACAAACAATAACATACATACATACAGTAACATACATCAAAAGACCCAGAGCCATCACCCCAGACCAGTAGACTGAGGGGGCCCGCTTGTCAGTCTTGTCAAAGGATCAACCCTTTTAGCCTTTCATTTACCGGGCGGTGCGCGCTGTCCCCATGGTTGAGCCTCCAAAGAAACTGAGGGCGGAACCTTCCCTTATATACTAATTGAGCGTCCTTGCCCAAAGCGGCTTACGTGTAAGCAGTGTATACAGAAGTGATTAGTTTCAGCACACACACCTTTCCACGGGACGCGGTGTTGTTTTGCACTTGGTCCTGATGATGACGACACCTGGTACCAGGAGGCACACAAAAATAGTGAAGCCCCTCGAAGTGAAAAACAAGTGAAAAACAAGTCAGCATAACCCTCTGGCCATATTCCCAGTACTTTTCCTTCTTGAAGCTGGTTTTTGCGCTGAGCGACCAACGCCCATCTGCTCTCTTGATCCCCCCCCTCTCTTTAGAAAAATCCTTCCATTACACTAACTGTCCATGCAAGTGTCCTGAAAGTTAAGTTCATCTGTTGTTTTGTCTTGAGCAACATAGAATGATTGTGGTGGGCGGGCGCCCTGCCCGGGGTTTGTTTCCTGCCTTGCGCCCTGTGTTGGCTGGGATTGGCACCAGCAGACCCCTGTGACCCTGTAGTTAGGATATAGTGGGTTGGATAATGGATGGATGAAACATAAAATGAAAATAGAAACCACATTTTACATATTTTGCACACCACAACAACATCCTGAGGGGTTTCCAGGCAAGCTAGTCCATGCCACAGAGCAGACACCAGCAGGTTATTAATAAAGAGGACACGGCCCCTGAGAAAGCTGTGGAAATAACCAGAAAGTTCTTTTTTGAGAGCTTCATTAGTTAGGAGCGCTAACTGGACAGAGTGATCCCTTTTATTAGGAGGTATTATGGGAGTCAGACTGCCTTTAATAACGACGCCATTCTCAACAAGGTCAGCTGCCACAACAAATACCAGTGGTCACTGCTCAACGTGAAGCGGAGCGGGCATTTTCATAACCCATTACGTTACCAACAGCCAAGACACACTCCCGTAAAGAGCAGGCCAACTCAGGTGTCAGTTCTACACCATGACGTCTCGTCAGCTTCTGGAAGCCATCACTCCGAAGATGGCCCCCCCGAAAGCCCTGCCTAACCCCCTAGCTACTTTAAAAGGAGCTCTCAAGACACCATTGATCTTCAGTCCGCTCTGAAAGTCACTGTTAGGGTACCAATGAAATTAGGGGGGGAAACCAAAACCTTCCATTACTTTCTGTAAGTAATGGTACTCCACTCTACCGAAGGCCTTCTCTTGATCCAAAGGGATTAGCAATCCAAATAGTTTACAGGCTTCAAAAATATCCCTCATAAAAAAAAAAGATGTTATCATAAATGGATCTGCTTGGCACACAATAGCTTTCATCCTGATGAATCACACACCCCAGGACCTCTCTGACTCTGTTGGCCAGTGTTTTAGAGAAAATCTTGTAGTCCATACAAAGTAAAGCTACAGGTCTGCAGTTCTTGATGTCACACAGATCCCCTTTCTTTAGAATCAGGTCATTGACTGCCCTTCTGCAACTAAGAGGAAGCATTCGCTGCTCCAAACCCTCCTGAAGCAGACCAAGCAGGTCAGGACCCAAAATGTTTCATCAAACTCAACTGACAAGCCATCAATCCATTCCGTGTGGTTTTCTGTGATTCAGGCTTTGTGAGCTCCTGTATGGTTATGGACTCTTCTGCCTCTGGCATTTTATGCAGCTCTGAAAGGAGATGCGAATCATCGCGTATCGCCTCTGCCAACTCACTCGAGTAGAGCGGAGAGTTAAACTCCACAGCCCCGAGCACGGATCTGCTTTGTTCCTCTCGACTCTTGGCCTAGAAGTTTTGCGCAGGCAATGAATCATCCAACTGTAACCTTGTTTTCTTTTCAGGCCAAAAAAATAAAAAAAAAGATTATCTTGCGAAAGCATCACATCCAGTCTCCACTTGAAAACAGGACTCCTGAACTTTATATGGCAATCTATCAGCTGTGCCAGTGCAGCTTTGGTTTGCTTTCAAAATTCCCAAGCCTGAGTCTCCACCAGCCTTTTCAATCTCCAATATCTTCTCCTCTTCCATGGCTTTGATGGACTCATCCATACTTTTCGTAACATGCAGAGGGTGCTGTGCTTTCCCCATATACCCCCACTGTCTCACAGAACAGAACTCATCAATCCCCTTTTTCCACCGAGCCCAAAAATATTTAAAACTAGTGGGCTTCGCTCGCTAACTGCCCGCCACTTCGTGTCTCTGCCACCAAACAACAAAACTTTTAATTCTCGCAGATATGCCCCTTCATTGGGAAGGAACCCTACTTCTCTCCGATGGCAACACGAATTAGACTCTCTACAAGTTTCCGACTTAAAAGTTTAAATATGACTAATATATTCGATATCTGTTCACTGTTTTTCCGAGTAATAATTTCCATGGGTGGCACGGTGGGTAGCGCCACTGCCTCGCAGATAGGAGACACAGGTTTGCTTCCCAGGTCCTCCCTGCATGGAGTTTCCATGTTCTCCTCGTGTCTGCATGGGCTTCCTCCCACAGTCCACAGACATGCAGAATTATGTGCATTGGCGATACGAAATTGTGCTTGGTGTATGGGTGTGCCCTGTGGTGGGCTGGCGCCCTGCCTGGGGTTTGTTTCCTGCCCTGTATTGGCTGGGATTGGCTCCTGTGACCCTGTAGTTAGGATATAGCGGGTTGGATAATGGATGGATGGATAATTTCCGTTTCTTTGTGCTAAGGCGATCTTTACTATCATTTTTTTGAGACGTTCAAATTTTATCACTTCCATTATCTCTGACCTGCTCTGCATGTGTATCACACCAGCGTTTTTGAATTCTTTACAACGTTCTACTTTGTCATCTTTCTCTTTTCTTTCCGGCCACAGGCCTGGTTAAGTATCTCTCTGAAAAAGTCATGTCTCGTCCCAGGCTTAAAAGTTTCATTTCCTCTCAGGATTTTTTTAAATTATAATCGAGAGACATGCTTTAAAATGAGAGTCAACAATTTTAAAATGCCAGTGAGAACTTTTCGTCTGCATAGATGGCAGGATTGCAGTACATATGGTCGGAGATGCACATAGGGACAATAACACAAGAGGTAAAAAGACTAAAATAGTGGCTTAAAGTATAAAAACGGTCCAGCCTGGCAAGGGAGAGAGTGTTACCCAGTGCCTGTGCCCAGGTGTACCATCTGAGCGGCCCTCTCAGCGCTCTGTGAGGTCATGCAACGCTCTGGCCGAGGCACACATCAGCAGCCATCAATTTTAAACTTTAAAGTTACGTTTATTTATTTTACTTGCCATGGAATCATTAAGACTTGTCTCCTAAACAACACAGCGTGTCTCAGCTGAGGAGCTTTGCACCCAATCGGGATTCTCTTTAGGAGACACCAACGTCCGTAACGAGAAAGCTCTCATCCAGAGCTTCATTAGATGGGAGCGGTGGACCATTCGAAAGTGTTGGTGTGGCAGGAGGCATTACGGGAGTCAGACAGTCTTTAATAACAACTCCATTCTCAACTAAACGATTTACGAGGTCAGTTGCAGCAACAAACACCACCACTGCACTGCTCAACGTGAAGCGGAGCGGACATTTTCACAACCGATCACGTCAGCAACAGCCAAGGCACACTCCTGTAAAAAGCAGGTCCACTCAGGCGTCACTTTTACATCATGCCGTCTCGTCAGATTCTGGAAGACATCATTCCGAAGAGGGGGCACCCCCAGAAGAGGACCTACTGGCCACCCTCGGTTTGCCCTAATCACCAGAAAAATACTGTTAATAGAGAACGGACAAAATCAGTAGGAACATACACTGAGGATGGACAAACCTTCAAACTCCCCCGCTCACTCTCTCAGCGCTCTCGCAAAGCCCCGCCCACTCGCCACTCTCGCGAGAAAGAAAGAGCGTCCTGTCCAAAACGTGTCATGAAAATCGCGCTGCTCTGCTTCAATAAGTCAGAATTACTGCAAATGAGATGGAACACTGAGGTTTACCTTTAAAAAATAAACTGCTGGGCAGAAGGTGGTAACTTGCTCGAGGTTTAATAAAGTATATGTTCACAATGTTCAGTGATTTGTAATGGCAAATTAAAACAACATATTTCATGGGGGCAGTAAGCAGACGATAGATAATACAAGGAACTATACAATAGATAGATAGATAGATAGATAGATAGATAGATAGATAGATAGATAGATAGATAATGAAAGGTACTATATGATAGATAGATAATGAAAGTATTATTATTTTTTTTTTATTAAATGCGACACTTACACTTCGCATGGGTGTTTATTCTTTTTTGTAGAAGACGCGTAATTTTTCTCAAAACATATATGATTTCCCGTTATTGTCAACGAGCTTCGAAAGCCGCAGTGAAGAAAACTTTACTCGCATTTAGCGTTCAAGTCCTGTAGCTGGAAAGTCAGTTTCTTCTTCAACTACAACATTTGAATGTGTTTGAAAAATCCACTGGATTAAATTGAATAGACGTTAACATTTCAGGACGTAGACTGCAGTGGGCCAACTTTTATCATACACTTTTTTTTGTCTTAACGTTTCCATATCCCATAAATAAGTGAATTTTCAGGAGTGAATATCGCAGTTACGAGATATCCTTTGGACTGGAGGTACTTAACCATGCAGTTTGGGTCAATATCCATTTGTGTAATTCTAAGTTTTTTTTTTTTTTTTTTTTTAATAAGCGCGAACTAAAAATGCCCCTGACTTTTTGGGCGAAGAACTTCATTGACCAAACGGACGCCCAGCGGTGCGTTGTGCTGCAACGTCGCGATCCGCCGATGTCCACTCTTACAGTTTAAGGTGCCAGTGTGGCCCCTCACAGCGATGCTGTTTGATTTGGATTCCCTGAACAATAACCCCAGCTCAAGACGGTTTCTTCAGATCCATATCAGGTTCTACAAAGACTTGAGAAGTGAATTGTGAAATATCAAAAGGGCTCCTAATTTTACACGGCCTCGCAGGCCAAGTTCGGGTTTCCGTGATCTGTTAATAAAGTCTACTGGAAGTGGATCCTTTTTATTTTGCCTACATGAGTCTTTCCAAAGTTCAAAGAACTAATTTCATATGCGCAGCACCCTGCAGACAATTCACTCTCAAGCAATCGCTCCACACAACCCAATAACTTCTCATTTAAGAAATATTCCGTTTTTCAGATTGAGTCTCTCTCTTCAGAGTCTCTGCTAGTGCTCATCTTTGCTGAAGTTCTTAATTTCCTAGAAGCTCACTGGAAGTGTGACATTAACACGAGTGGGAGGCTTTGGCTTCTGTGGCTTTCTATGACATTATGACTCAAGTGCGACATACCAGCGGAGGATTACAAGTCCGTATTCATGTGATGGCGCATCCCACCAAAGGAGGGAGTTAAGACCAGGAGCGCGATGCTTCTTTAACGATATTTTATGGTTCTTTACTGAGAAATATTTGTGGTTCCCTTGCTTGACAAAACACCATTCCATTCTCCATGGATGGCGGCTTTGCCTATGAAGTTGGTTCTTTGTGCTTTGAAAAACTTCCTACAAGAAATTTAAAATCTTTAATGTATGGCAGACTACCTAGCGGGCCATTAATAGAATAAGAAAACTTGGACTTGGGTTGTGTTACTGGCCGTGAGAGTTCCATGGTATTTCACAAATCCGTTACCATTTCTTCATGGTTATTGTAAGAAGCTTGATCTAAATAAATGACATTTTTTTCTGCAACCTTACGTGGATCGGTTTTAGGCATTGCTCTGAAGAACCGCTTGGCACCTTCATTTTTAAGAGTATAGATTCATATATTATTAGGGATTTGGGCCGATAAAACCGTTATCTCAGATACTCGGATGGACACGCGGGTTTGGTGGTACCCTCAATGAAGGTCGGGGTTGGGTGGTCCCGTGAAGTGTTTCACGCTGTCGGCGAGCATTGTCAGAACGCAGAACGGGAGGAAGAAGGCCTCGAAGATCAGAGGCTGAACACCTGAGATCGGGGGCTAAAGACACCCCTAAAGCACAAGCGATTCCACCGGTTTAAGCTGTTTAAGACAAGAAATACAGGAGTCTCTCAGCCATTGCGAGTCTCTGCGGAGCTCCGTTACATGCGTGTGACTGGAAACCAAAACTACACACGCGAACGGGGAGAACGGTGACGGGCGGGTTAAGGCCCCGCGTGAGTGTCTCCCGTTATCTGAGAAAGAAAAACTAATCAAAGAAAACCCTCACGGAAAGGAAGCTCCGCTTTGTCGTTAAATACTTCTAAATCTGAGTGGGTGTTATTGGGGTAAGGACATCGAAGTCGTATTTTTTTGTCGTTATTTTTGCTGTCGTCCTGTGCATAGTTTTATCAAAAAGCAATTCCAAAAAACAGAATAATGAAAGTTTTTATCAAGCGTAATTTAGTTTTTGAAAGTGTTAGCAATAACGAGAGCGAAAGAGATACTTAAAAATCAAAACAATAGAGGATTATATTTTATCATCATCATAATATAATAATGAAAATAATAACAATAACAACAACAACAACAACAACAACAACAATAATAATAATAATAATAAAACTGCACCTCTTTGAAGCCCCGGATTAAAAGAACGTGAGCGTCACTTTCAAGATATGCCCGCGCAGTTTTGTCGGGCGGCGATTTATTAGAAACAGTAAATTTCTAGGTTTAAAATAAATGCAGTTCTTTGAAATCGTAAAATAAAAACGGTAAAGGTTAATCCCACCCGTAAAAATAATAATAATAATAATAATAATAATAATAATAATAATAATAATAATAATAATAATCATCCATCCATTATCCAACCCGCTATATCCTAACACAGGGTCACGGGGGTCTGCTGGAGCCAATCCCAGCTAACACAGGGTGCAAGGCAGTAAAACAAACCCCGGGCAGGGCACCAGCCCACCGCAGGGCACACACACACACACACCCACACACCAAGCACACTCGGGACAATTTAGAATCGTCAATGCGCCTAATCTGCATGTCTTTGGACTGTGGGAGGAAACCCACGCAGACACGGAGAGAACATGCAAACTCCGTCTCCTAACTGCGAGGCAGGCGCGCTACCCACTGCGCCACCGAGCCGCCCAATAATAATAATAATAATAATAATAATAATAATAATAATAATAATAATAATAATAATAGCAGCGTGAAATTAACCTTCATCATTTTTTTCCTTTTCTAAATGGCCCTGACCGGTTAATTTTCATTAACTTCAAATACATGAAAAAACATGAAATACATTCATTAACAAACAAACAAACAAGCAAATTAATTGAGAATAACCTAATTACTACTTTTTGGCCTATTAACTATTTCACAGTTTTACTCGGTGTGACCACTGATTTTTATTAATCGGATGAAGGAGGCCTGCGACAGTCACACTGTTTAACATACTGGCTCTGCGACGCTGTGGGGTTTGTGGTCCCATAAGAATGAACCTTTTATTCTGGGGTTCGGGTTCTTCACGTATGAAGTTGGTTCTTGGTGCTTTTAAGTTTTTCCTAGTATTAAAAAAGAATCTTTTATGACTAAAAGGCGACCAGCAGGGCACAAACAAATCAAAACTGACGGTTATTTATAGAACCTCTTATGAAGTCATAATTAAATAAAATATCTTTCTGGAGCCTTGAGTGGTTATTTTCAGGATCAAAAACGGTTCCCCTACGGCGGGGGTCTCCTACTCCGGTCTTGGGGCGCTACCGTGGCTGCAGCCTTTCATTGCAGTCCCTTCTCTTAAAGGGTTGCATGGTGCGGGAGTTTAAGCGGTCACGTTGGATTGGAAAACCAAAGCATACCAGAGAAACCCCTCACGCATACGGAAGCTCCGTTTTTTCGTAAAATGGACGCAAATCCGCTTGGGTGTTATGTAACGGACACTGAATGCAATTTTTTTTTGCCGTTATACCTCTGCTGCCATCCCATGCACATTTTTACCAAAAGGGAACTCAAAAAAAAGAACCATGATTTTTTTTATCAGGCGTATAATTTATTTTTAAGGTGTTTCCAATAACGGTGGCGTAGTGATTGTGCGGGTGGCTCACAGTATAAGGAGACCGGAGTTCATGTGCTTTGGGGTTGGGGTGCGTGAGTGGGTGGGGTTGGGTGTCCTCTTACAGTTTAAAGATATGCAGCTTGGCGAAACTGGCCGGCCCCTTTGTGCGCGCACGCGTGAGTTTGTGTGTGTTTGTGCGCGCGCGAGTGTGTGTGTGTTCACCGCATGCCTGTTCGTTCCTGCTCTGCGCCCAGTGCTAACTGGGAAAGGCTCCGATAACCCCGTGACCCTGTTAAAGACTGAGCGGGTTTGAAAATGACTGCCTTTCCGTTACCAATAGCGAGAACGAAAGAGCAACTTTTTAAAACCTATAACATGCTATTATCATTTCTCATTTAAAAAAAAAAATTTTGCACCTTTTTCTATATCAGTAAATTGAATGAGCGCCGTGCGTATCACTTCCGAACAGTAGACATCCCCGAGCAGTTTTAAAGGAATGCGTTATAAGAAACAATAAATTCCCAAATGTTTTCTGCTTTTTCATTTTGTATGTATTTATAAAATTATCATATTTCTTTGAAATAGCAAAAAAAAAAAAATATATATATGTGAAGGTTAATTCCACTGAAAAGAAAAAAAAACAAAGGTACGAAACAATTTTTGCAACAGCGTGGAATTAACCATATAAGTATAAATATATTATAAAGCTATATAAAAATACTTTTCATATTTTTTTTCATTTGCCAGGTGCTGCGTCACGAAACTTTAAACTGAATTACGCATTAGAATTCAGGACATTAGTTATTTATTTATAATTGTATTATAAGAGATAATGCAGCTAAAGCGCTGCATCGGTGTATACGTGCGTAAAAAATAAAAATAACTAGGATTTATTTTCATCCTAAAAACAGAAAAGAACAACGTTTTGGCCAATGAAGGACATAATTTATGGAATAAAGCCTGAAAAAGAAATCGTCAGCAATTCATTTTATAAGGACAGTGAAAGACTGTGAGTTTTTCTTAGAATTCCGAGTGTGTTAAAGCAACTGCTGAAAATCGACGGACAGGCCCGCATAAGCGCTGGCGAGACCATTAAGGGTCACTTTACTTTACTTTACTTTAACACAAACTTTCAGTAAAAGAGTATAAGAACGCGAAAACCGTTGATGCCATGCATGTGGCACACTCTTCCAAACCGAAGTGCCAGAGCGGTTCTTCAGAGCGATGCCAGTTTGTAGCGTTCCTTCTACAAATATACCGACTTTATAAGTGTTGAATTCCGTGCCATTGTGACTTTGCAGTTATTTATAAAACAGCCTTATGCACTGAAGCAACGACTTGGTAGTGACAGCTACACCACTGTTGATGTAAATGTACGTGCATATATCTGTTTTAAATCATTGTTTTACCGTTTATTGCATTACAGTTGTATTGTGAAAATATAAGTTTAAGATTATTATATTTTTCCGGGATTTCTTTCTGCATTTTCGATACAACGATTAAGTCCATTGAATAGTTTTTTTTTTTTTTAATCTTTTTAATCTTTTTTTTCATTCAGTCCCACTTAATGGAGAACCAGTATGGGTTCCCAAAGGGCCAATCCACATAAAGGTTTAAGGAATTTATTTTAGATTTGTAACCAGCTTGATTTGTTGTACCCTGTGGCTCACTTGTCATTAAACATTTCTGTTTTGTCAAAGAAGTAACTTGCTATGCAAAGAGCCACATCCGGCATGAAACGACTCTTGGGCAAACAGCCTGTGGTGTATAACGTCACTTCAGCCGGGGACCACCGGACTCAGCTGCTTGCGGCTCATCTCTGTCAATATATATATATATATATGTTTTGTTAGTTTTCTATAGAAACTCAGTGGAATTGTCACCGTCACACAATCACAATCACACGATTGGGAGGCGTCGGTTTTTGTGGCTTTCACATCAACCCAGTTGAAGAACCGTTATTTGTGGGAATGTTTGTTTCCCCCTAACGAGAAGTCACTCAGATTAGGTAACATTTTCCGCACTCCCAGGCGAAACATCGGTCCTTTATGTATTATTATTATTATTATTATTATTATTATTATTATTATTATCATTACAATTATTATTAAGTCGGTGCCATAGAAAGGGAAAAAAAGACACACTTAAAGAATTCAGACAACTCATACAGTCTTTTTCCTTCTGCTAAATGGTACAGGGTCGCTGCCAAAATAATCGATCAATCAATAAAAAAAAAAAAAATCTAAGGAAGTGAAAAAATTTCACATCAAGCCATTCAATCTTGTTTTCCTTATTGTATGATTTATTGACTTAGCCAGACATTTGTATTTATTAAGCATATCTTGATTTATTTTGCATACATTTATTATTATTATTATTATTATTATTATTATTATTATTCTGATGATGATGATAAATCATAATCCTCTATTGTTTTGATTTTTAAAGTATCTCTTTCGCTCTCGTTATTGGTAACACTTTCAAAAACTAAATACAATATTTATTGCTCATTTGTTCCCCTTACTTTTAATTTAGGCTCCTGCAGACAGTGCGACATTTCAGTTTCGGATGGTAATCTATCAGACTGGCTGCCGGTAAATTTTTCTTTCTTTCTTTCTTTCTTTCTTTCTTTCTTTCTTTCTTTCTTTCTTTCTTTCTTTCTTTCTGGTGGGTTGTTTCTTGAATAGCCAGAAGCTATACTACCGTACGCACACGAAATAAAAGGAGAGTTTTAATGGTCCCTGCCGTTCCAGCATAAGGTTGAAAAGCAGACACTCCGAAACTTCCTCCAGCAAAGAAACTCTGAGCGAGTCGTGGCCGTGTGATATGCGTGCAAAAGAAAATTAAGTTCACAAAGTTCCAGTGCAGCCATCTGCTTCTGGGATCATCGGCACTTTTTATATGACCCTTTCAGAAGTTGGAGCAACTTTAAAGAAATCCCCAGTCTAATGCGTGTCTTATAAAATTAAACCGAATATTGGTTAGGTATAATGAGGCAAACGAAGAAACATCTATCTAAACACATAAACAAACAAAAAGACAGACAGAAAGAAAGAAAGAAAGAAAGAAAGAAAGAAAGAAAGAAAACAATTAATATAACATACTGTATAATATGTATAATTTGACAAATATAGATAGATAGATAGATAGATAGATAGATAGATAGATAGATAGATAGATAGATAGATAGATAGATAGATATTAATTTTAGTATAGTCGGCAAGATCATATAATGACATAGATGGACAGAAACATAGATAGATAGAAAGGCGCTATATAACAGACAGATAGCTAGAGGAGCCATAAGGTTCCAGTTTTCCAGGGCAGGCTCTCTGTGCTGCCACCTGTCACTCTTTGTCATTTTTTGGGCTCCTCCTAGTCCCCTTTGACCCCTTCCCTTCTTTAATTCCTCCATTCTTCCAGACTGAGAGCGGTGTGCATGTCTCCCCATAATGCATTGCACTAGCTGTTTCTCTCTCTCAGGGAGGTCCCTGCTGGGAGTGCCCCTTTGTTATTTGTAACTTTGGTGGTGCCCTTGCACCTGGCAAACCCTAGGCAGTAGGAGAGCCACGCAGAATATAAATATATAATACCAGACATTCCTTTCAATTCTTTGAGCCAATGAGAGTGTAAAATGGAGGGCATCGTTTCTCCTCTTGTGTCAAGCTTTCCATTGCACGTGACACATTCCTGCACTTGACAGTCCCTGTAAGGAGAAACATATGACAATCAATGCTCCCCCAGCCTCCAGAAAGCTCTCAAGAAGTGCTCTGCTGAAGACTTTTGATTCATGAAACCCTTTAAGATGGCCTTTCTATTTCCAAAGAATACCGGGGAAGTGGACTTTTGTGAAGGCTTGGCATCCGGCAAACAATTGACCGTCATTTGAATAGCCACAGAGGTTAAAAATGACAAAGAACATAACACTGCAATGAGAAGTCCAGACCAGCAGCAGCAGTGCCACCACCTAGCAGGGGGGCCAGGCTGTAGGGGCAGAGGGTGCCACTTCCAGGCAGGGTTTCCTCCAGTCAGTCAGTCAGCAGACACTTGCATGGCGGCGTCTTGTGTCGAGAGAGCCCATTCCTACACACAGTCCTCTTGTGCAATTCTTCTGCTGCTGCGACAAAAGTGAAAACGAAACAGGCTACATTCCCCGAAAAACCCATTTGAGGAGGAGGAAATGGTCATATGCAAAAAGTCCTGTAATTTCCAGAAACTGGGGGTCTATAAAAAAGTGACGGGCCCTTCACTCATTCACTGACAGATGACAGGCACACAAGAGAGGCTCCCAGGCATGATGGCACTGCCACACCTCACAGGTCATCTCTCTCTCCTTTTCAGATCTCATGTCCACTTGTTTCTCTTTCTCCATTCCTTTTTATCAGTGGCTCTGCCCGATGTCTTTAGGGCTGGCACATCATCCCTTTTCCAGGATGGTCAACAGCTTACACTTCTGTCCACTTCACTTGCTCTTCCCCATCTTTTGCTTTGTTTTTCTGGCTTTGTGTCTCTCAGTCTCTTCCATGTCTCTGTCTGCCTGCCCTCCTCGTCCATTCTTCTTCTTCTTCTTCATGATCAATGCACCTTTTTCAACCTTTCACTTTCTTATTTCTTCTAGCTCCCCTCCCTACCTCCCTCCCTCCTACTATATTTGTAATCACCTCTCTCTCTCTCTAATCCTAAGCTTTTGGAATTCTTAAAGCACCAGTCAACGCCCTTGTTGACCTTCTTCACCCTTAGGTGTTGCCATTGTCTTGGTCTGCTTACTACAAGATCGCGTGGCTTCTTTACAGACCTTCAACATCAGCTCCCCTGCGGACAAGAGGACAGTGTCCAACACATCCAAGTCTGGGCCAAAGGACCAACCAGGGAACACGGAGAAGCTTTTGTCCCAGACAAAGAAGATGATGGGAAAGAAGCAGAACTTTGAAGCTCGCCAAAACTGGACAGATTTTTCCAGAATGACAAAGCTGGCACAGAGGGCATTAAGTGAGACCAGGGAGCTGGCTGCTCTCTATGTAAGTAGACAAGCTTATTCCATAGCAGATGCGTTCTACCAGACTGGTGTCAGTCTTCTGTGTTGGCTTTGTGAAACATGATATTTGTCAACATGACACATGTTGTTTCTTAATAACTCTGTTATTTGGGCATTTGTGTTGGATGGCGGTCTTCTGTTGCAGATGTCACTCAAGACTTCTGGTTAATGTGTCCCTCAGACATTTTTGAGGTGTCTTCTGGATACTGTGTAGAACTGGAGTACCATAGATTGGTTAATTCACTGGCCAGGTATTTGGGAATCTCTGGGTGTGAACTTTCAAGCCAATATTGGTGTCATTTTGGATCATTCTGTTTTTGCTGAGGAATTCACTCAGGGGATGACTGACTCTCTCCGTCCTTTTTGATGGAGATTGGACACCAGAGCTCAGCCAGGCTGCTAGTTGTAATGGGGTCTCATACACCAAAGCCTCTGCTTACTCCATCTCGATACATGAGGTCAATAGATGTCTGCATGAGGAGAAGTCTTTGATGTCTGCATGATTCAAAAGCAATCAATGTCTTATCATCTGGTTGGGGTGGCAGTCTTATGGACTGTATGTTCATTCTCCAGATTAAGGACTCTTTGTTGAAGCCCATGTTTTTGTGGTCTACATAATTGTCCAGAACTTTATGATCTCAAGACCACACAGCAATCGTTATTTTGAAACATTTCACAGATTCACAAAGCTAAAGGTGATAGTTTGGAGACCAGCTGGAGTTTGGTTCATGTTACAGTTACACTGGATTTCACATTGACCTCTTGTATGCCTTAAGCCTTTGCAGTTGTACATTCAAACCTTGCTAAAGATGTGTTTAGTGGACCTTATGGAGTGATTTGTGGATCTTCTCTGAAAGTTCTGATCAGAGCTCTATACGTGGAGCTCCATAAAAGCACATGAGTAGGATCTTTAAGATGTGAAAAGGTTGGTCCAGATGTACTTCTGTAGGGGGTTACCTAAGTCTGAAGTCTATGGAGTTTGACAGAGGTTTTCACCGTCCAGATCTCTCTGAGAGGTGTGCAAGATCTTCCTCTTTTCCATCGTCCTAAATCAGTTGTTAGAGGGTTAAATAGCTGAACATACATTTTTGTATAGCAATGTGATGTCAGGCTCGTGTTTGGTTTGGCCTCCATGCAGATCTGTGTAGGTGTCAATGTCCTTTGGGTCCTACATACTCTTGGTTAGGTGGATGCACTTTGATTTTGTATCTGTAGATGTGTCATTGGTGGAGGATTTTCTTTTGCTGCTAAGTAGACTTGACAAGCTGCAGATGTCCCTCCTGCTCTATTTGGCCTTAGACAGTTGCGAACGTCCGGCAGGCTCTTTGTTTTTTGGAGTTTGCACATACCTGGTGATGTGAGGATGCACCTCTGAGAGTATTGGACGCCTTTCATGATCTGCATGGACTGCATCAGGTGTTGATGTCCTACCAAGATGGATGAGTGAATGGATTTGTGTGAAAGCTGAATTCATACCAACAAATGGTGTTTTACGACCGGTGAACTTCACGCCATTAAAACAAATCTTTGCAGCATATCTGCCACCTTTTTCTCCATGTGCAACAGCATGGGGGAACTGCTATGGAAAGAGGGACTTCAACTAGAGAACACTTACCTGAAACCTATTTTGATGGCACTTTATTCTCCACTAAAACCCATTTACCTGGGTGCATGAGTGTCAGAGAGGCTCCGGAAGGATCCTGAATCGGATCAGGTTACAGAGATGGGGAATGTGAGTGCCAGTGGTGTAACATCTAACTCGACATGAGTGGTGTGAGATTGAAAAAGGGAGTGCGTGGAGGGCTTGTGGAGCATCATGGAAGGAACCGTGGAAGATCAGAAATATTGGAGGGTAAAGGTAAGGGTAAGGAAATAGATAAGAGTTTTAGCTGCAGAATAACCCTTAGGGAGCAATGGTTCCAACCCAAACAAGTTTAAAAACCTCAAGAAGCTCCTATTAGCCGGTTTAGAGTTTCATAATTGTGAAGTCACATGCGAAGCAAACGTTGGGAGAACTTCGTGAAACGGTATGAAAAATGAAATTCTGCTGCGTTGCTCACCATTACTTATCATGTCTCCATTGACTTGGTATGTACAGATGGGTTGTTGGCTCTTCAGATAGTTTATGAATTATCGATACACATATCCCTTGATTGTACTTTGACTTGGGTGCTGCATAGACCTAATTTTGGGTAAATAGCCTTCAGGCTCTTCAGGAACTTGGGCTATCTCAACACATGGGCACGCTGGGCAGTTGGCCGGAGACCTCATGCTAATCTATGTATATTGTGACTTGCTGAGCGGTTGTGTAGGTACGGGCACAAGTGCACTGCTTAGCCCGGGGGCCTGTAATGCTGTTAAGACAGCCCACCTGGTGTGGATGATTTGTGGGCTCAACTTAGACGTATTTAGTGGTAAATGTTCTTTGGGTTTTACAAAGACATAGTCAGGTGTAGGTATCTGCATAGACTTGATCAGGTGTTGAGCTCTCAGTTCTACGTAGACTTGGTGTGTATCAGTGTGCTGTTGGATCTAAATAGACTTCATCAATTTTTGATTACCTCTCAGCTCTTTCAAGATCTGGCCAGGTGAGGATTTTCTTAGGGCTAACATGGACTTGGTCAGGTGTCCTTTGGGTCCTAAACTGTATTACTTAAGAGGAATCGTGTCTTGGGCTCCACTTGGACTTGATCAAGTGCAAATTTCCTTTGGCATGTAGGCCAACTTGATTTGGAGTAAATGTTCTTTAGCTTAGTCAGGTACAGGTGTCTTTTGGAATCTGGAGAAATGGGTCCGATGTAGATGTTCTTTGGTTCAAATTGGAAAGGTGTTACTGTCTACACAGAGCTGCTCAGTTGCAGATGGTTTTTGGGTTCTATGTAGACTTGGTCAGATGTAGTCCTCCTGTAACATCTTCATGTATTTATTCAAAGGTGAAGGTCCTTTGAGTTCTATGCTTTAATTTGCGGCATGTGAACGGTGGTGTAGTGAGATAGGTCCATCATAAGTTAGCAGCCAAATCGACCACTAGCTAAATGGAGTTCCTTATTTGGTTCCACCTTAGAAACTGCTGCTTGTAACCCCATGATCCAAAAGTCCCGTCCCAGCTGTGCTGTCCCACCCTGAGTGAATTTCCTGAGCAGAGACATAACCAGACTCAGTCAGGTGTAGATATCCTTTGGGCTCTTGGTCAGCAGTGGGTTTCTCCTTTGACTTGGTCTCCTTTTTCAGATGTATTTGGTGTTACACACCGTAAATAGTTAGTTTGAAGAGTGTGTATTCGGAGCCTTTCTCGGACTTGGCCTTGCGTTTCAATAAATACGAGGGGGATTCACGCTAAAGCTACAAAATGGGATTTTTCAGCAAATTTAATGAACCTTCACAAAACTGGTCAGGTCATTTCTCAATGGAGTCTCCACCCTTCTTAATGCACTTGCGCCACCTGCCTGGATTCCATCAGGTTTTCTCTTGTCCTCCCCACCACTCTTGCACCTGAGATATTTGTGCTGAGGGGTCCTCCAGTCACAAGTGCAAGTTACTGTGACTCGCTGGAGACCAACGGGAAGCCTGCTATTCGATCCAAGTGGCCAGGACTGCTGTCTCAAGGGGTCCTTTTGCAGCAAGACGATGCCCAAACACACAGCTAGGAACTGAAACGGAAGTGTGAGGTATCGCCAGATTTGGCACCGTGTGATTTCCACCTCTTCTGGACCGCTAAAAAAAAAAAAATCTGGGTGGTCGTCAATTCAACGTGAAGAAAGCGGTGTGTGAGTGGTGGCGAGGACGAGACAAAACATTTTATCCTGCTGGCGGTACCAGGCAGGTGGCACAAGTGCATTGAGAAGGGTGGAGACTCCATTGAGAAATGACATTATCAGTTTTATGAAGGTTCGCCCCATTTTCTAACTTTAGCTTGACCCCCCCCTCGTATTTGGCTCTTTGGGGATTTACCTGGACGTAGATGTCTTATATGTTTGGGGGTGAGTAGGTATCTCACATTGTGGATGTCTACAGGACTATAACTGCTACCTGAGTCCAGGTAGAAATGTCTTCTGGAATCATTAATTTATCCATTAAAGATCATTCCTCTATTAAAGGGTCTTTGGCTTCAATATATTTATTCTGGACCCCTCAAATAATCTCTCTATAAGCACATATCTTCATGAATTGATACTGAGTTCTCCATGCCGAGATGTTCTTTTCAGCTTTTATAATGATTTTTATCTGAAGAGACCTTTGACCGATCTTTCCAACTCTATTATGGGGGTCTTCATATTCCTCCACTCCGTGTTTTCCGAAATTAAGAAATGTTGCAGTCATCCCGACTTTGTTTCCAGGTCCGCATGAATTTTTCTCTGGTGCTCCTCCTGCATCCCACAGATATGGCGAGGGCTTGATTGCTGCTTTAGGTCCACGTGGTACCTGTGAACCTACCTACCTATGAACTGAATAAAAGGAAGGTCCAAAATGGATGGACGTTCATTCACTCACTGATTTTACAATGAAAGCTCTCAGAGGGTCCCAAAAAATACCGCAGAGGGTGCTTTCCTTCTCAAATGCTTGATGTCGTAAACTCTGAGTAAAAAGTGTCTGCTGAATCATATCTCATTAATATCTGAAGATTCTCATGGAGTATGACTGGCCAGGTCATCGTCACATGCTGTCCTGGGAATACACGGGAAAACCTCTGGTTTCTTTCCAATGAATCTGTCATCTCAACATCTGCACATCCTCACATGATCTGCTCCTGTCCTTGTGATCAAACTTTGCTTGTTTTTCTTTCAGGAAGATGAACTGCTGGGGGGATCGAAGCTGCACCTCATCCACGGGACCCCTGAACTACCTCGGCTCCACACAGATGTCTGCAGCTGGATTTCCTTAAGAGTAAGCCTTCAAAATGTCTTTGTTCCAATGGTCGTGCATATAAGAACATTGTTAAAGACACCTGGGGGTTTATACAAATAAACCCTTTAAAAATATATACTGTGTATGTATATATATATAGGGTGGTCCAAATCTAATTATGCAATTTTCATTACGCTATAACTTATTAAGTTTATTACATAGAGAATCAGCCAAAAAATCCCGGACCATCGAGAAGTGTGCAAACTGACGACATGAAGAATGTTCTTCGCGCCGAACTGGAATTGTCCCCGCATAAATCAAAGTCATCCAGACGATCTGGATCTGCATAATTAGATCTGGACCACCCTGTATATGTATATATATATTTACATCTGAAAAAACCTATATATGTATATCTATCTATTTATTTACTTATATTGGGTGGCACGAAGGCACAGTGCCAGCACTGCTACCTCGCAGTAAGGAGATCAGGTCTCACATCCTGGGTCCTCCCCACATGGAGGTTTCATGTTCTCCTCGTGTCTGCATGGATTTCTTCTGGTTGTTTGCTTTCCTCCACCAGTTTTCTTTCTCGTTCTCTCTCTCTGGATCCTGCTCAGGCTCTTCTGTCCCACTGTGAGCGTAGATGCCCCTGGGTGCTAATGAGGGACCCTGCTGGACTGACCGCACCTACACTTGAATGTGCCATCACCCAATTTCCCCATGCGTGCCCCTATGCCGGCCCCCACCCCACTGAGCCTGAGGACACTATTTTTACCATAAGTACACACACTGCCACAGACCCCTAAATGTAGTCTGCCGTCTGTTTACCACGACTACCCCAGGGCTTTGGTCTGGCTGGCCCTGACCCGGAAGTGGACCCGAGTTAGAAGAGGCCGCTGGACACTGCCGTGCTGAACTTGACAGTTGGTGGAAAGTGGGTGAGAGTTCACCTGGCAGTATGGGGGTGGTGTGACCCTTTTTTCACTTAGTACCCCGCACTCCTCTTTGCTTCTGTCTTTAGTTATATCAAAACCTTTCTTTTCCTTATATTTTTAATTTCTTTGGCATTTTTGTTTCTGTGGCGCTCCGGTTTCCTCCCACAGTCCAAAGACATGCAGGTTAGGTGCATTGGCGATCCTAAATTGTCCCTAGTGTGTGCTTGGTGTGTGACTGTGTATGTGTTTGTGTGTGCCCTGCGGTGTACAGGCACCCTGCCCAGGGTTTGTTCCCTGCCTTGCACCCTGTGTTGGGTGGCATTGGCTCCAGCAGACCCCTGCGACCCTGTAGTTATGATATAGCCGGTTGGATAATGGATGGATGGATGGATTTTGTTTCTGTTTTTTTGACTGTAAAAGTGTCCTCCATACGCCACAATATATAATGTAATGTGGCCATGAAAGCAGACTGGCATTGGCAGGCAAAAGGTTGGGACACCAGCCAAGATGCCCTGTTTAATTAAAACAAACAAAACAAAACAAAAAAAAAAAACATTTAGCATGAAAATCACGATTAAACATGGCAACTATCAGTCTTGCGTTTAAATTAGTCCTGGCAGTGGAGTTGGGGCCACGCCCCCTCATGAGCTGCTCAAACACTGATGTCACGTTCCTTCAGTGGCCCTCATTGGTGTTGGAAGGGGCGGAGTCTTCTTGAAGCCTTGTGGGAGGGGCCAGGGATAAGAGAAGATACGGTCAGTGTCAGCGCCCCCTCTCACTCTGGGGTGAGACTGCTGACCTCAACAGAGCCAGGACTTAGGTACCCATGCACACAATCTGTACAGGATATATAACATACAGCACAAAATAACTCGTAAAGAAATGAAATCGCGCTTATCTGCAAGTTTACTCAGCAAGATAAAGATACCAACCGCCTATCACCAGGTCTATGAAACGCTGAGCTGTTTCTCCAGAGGTTACAGCAGAGATCCTCCTTGTGGTGTTCCTACATTCTAGAGTGGGAAATGAAGGCAGAGCCAATAATTATTCCACTTCTAGAGCAGTTCCCTGATGTAAGCCTGAAAAAGGGTCTCCTGAAAGAGTCACAACACTTATATATGACGTCTGTGTGTATCTATAAAAGTGCCTGTGTATCTCTGTGTCCATCGGGTTAGCATGTCTGTCATTTCAACAAATGGTGCCTCACAAACATTTGTAGTAATAAAATGCATTGCATTTGTCATTCCAACTGATGGCACATCACAACTGCTATTACAAATGGCATACTAAATGGCACATTAGAGCGACATAAACGTGGCCTTTTTTATTCCAACAGATGGCGCATCACAAACATTTGTAGTAATGCATTTTTGTAACTGCAAATTTTTGTAATGCACCATCTGTTGGAATGAAAAGCACAATACAGTTTTAACATGATGAACTATTCACCCTAATAAAAGGAGAAGTGTCCGTGTGTCTGACTATGTTTGTGTGCATGCAGTTTCTATGTTTCTATCATTCCAACAGATGGTGCCTCACAAAGATTTGTAGTAATAAAATGCATTGCATTTGTCATTCCAACAGATGGTGCATCACAAACATCAATATTACATTTATGAATGCATACCAAGTGGCATATAAAAGAGACATATGCATTCCATTTGTCATTCTAACAAATAGCACATCATAAACATTAACACTGTTATTATGAATCCCATACTAAATGTCACATAACAGAGACAGAGCCTTTTTATTCCAACAGATGGCGCATCACAAACATTTGTGGTAATGCATTTTTGTAACTGCACATTTTTGTAATGCACCATCTGTTGGAATGAAAAGCGCAATGCATTTGTAACATGGTGAACGATTCACCCTAATAAAAGAAGTCTCAGTGTGTCTGACTATCTTTGTGTACGTGCAGTTTCTATGTCTCTGTCATTCCAACAGATGGTACATCACAAACATTTGTAGTAATAAAATGCGTTGTGTTTGTCATTCCAGTAGATGGTGCATCAGAAACACTAACACTGGTTTTACGAATCCCATGGCATGTGACGAAATATGAATTGTGTTTTTAATTCCAGTTGATGTTGCATCACAAGAATTGATGTATTTCTGTGTGGGCAGAGATATTAAATAAATTACAGTTTACAGATTCTAAAAAACAATTTTATAGAGATAAATGCCAGGCATCAAGACACCTGTGATGCCAGTCTGTGTCATTTCTAAGAAGGGAGCAGGGCCTTACCAGCTGTGTTTTCAGCTGACATTATTTTTCTCTTGACTGGCATTGGTCAGGCTGGCACACTTTACTGTAAAATGTGTCCTGCCATCAGCTGATGTTCCTGTGTATGCCAATCCACTCTACAAATATGTTCAATGGCCTCATCAGGATTTCTTTCTCTCTTTTTGGTTGCCATTCTGCAATCTTCAATATAAAATACTGGAGAGCTTTATTATCAGTGTCTACAGCTGGCATCACTTGTCACTCTTTATCTCCATGATTTGCAGCTTATGGATCAGCTGTATCTTATAGATAAGAATGTATTGGCATCTTCCTGGCACTGTTTACAGCTGGTGAGCGACTCTATAAAAAGTTCACAGGGTCTGAACATCTCTCTCAGTCTTTCTCTCAGTCTCTCTGTTTATGTAGTTGGCATTTCCACAGATGGCACTTTCTTGCTGGCACTTCTCCATATTCAGGATGGCCTAAAGGTTTATGTGTCTTGTGGGTGCTTGGCGTGCATTGATATGCCAGTTTCTCTTCCTGCCTGCAGGACTCCCGGCGACTGCGTTTGCTTCTGAGGAACCTCTCGTGGTACCACAGCTCCCTGAGGTCAGAAGCCCTGGTGCAGCTCATGCTCAGCGCTGGCTCGCAGTTCTCAGAGAGGCTCCATTCCCTTACCCTGCACCTCAGAGATCTCATCCTCGTCCTGAACCTGCAGGTACCTCTCCGTGTCAATTCCAGGCTCTTTCCGAGGTTCTTATTGGCTTCACGTGTCTTTTGTGTTTGTCGCCCTAACGAGTTACTCTTCTCCACAGCTTGGACGTTCCACAGAAACTGCTGAAGCGAGTCGGACTTCACAAGGCCACCATGACTGGAATGTCCACAAGCAGAACAGCCAGCTGCTGAGAGGCCTGGAGATGGCGCTGCAGAGGGCCGTGAGAGACCTGACTGTGTTAAAGCTGAGACCGGCGAAGGCTGCCATTGCGTGGCCCTGTGCACAAGGGGTCCGGCGCCTCAAAGGGGGCAAGAAAGGCCACCGCCATCGAAGGGAAATGACACGGCAAGTCAGGCACTGAGGGCGGGGGACACTACTGTGAAAAAGAGATGGACATGCGGTGGGCGCGAGGAGAAAAAGGAGAGGAAATGTACTGAAGACGAAGAAGAAGAAGAAGAAGAAGAAGAAGAAGAAGAAGAAGAAGAAGAAGACGACGATACACTGACCTCAACCGACCGACTGACACTGACAGACACAAACGGGCAGCTACATGTCAGCCTTACCAGGAGCCACAAGGTCCGAGCACATTTCAAAATTTTATTCTGTTCTGATTGTTCTTATTTATTAATAGCCAAAGCAATATTTAAGATAAAATGCGCTGTTACGGCTTTATTGTATTCTGTGAGACTTATTTATGCACTTCTAGAATGTGAATTTATTTCTGCAATAAAATGAAGAATTTATTTATTTATTTATTAAGGAGGATTTCTTCAAGTGCCTATTTTGATTCTTAAAGGCTACGTGACCGGATAGCGGGCCCTTGTAGTGGCTCCTGAAATCTTCAAGAGGGAATGTAAATCATCTGTGAAAAACGGCCACGAACGAGCAAAAGAAAAAGTTCTTCAGCGTTTACAGATAAAGCGCCATTCAGAGCACGACACCTGACTTGACTCTACAAGAAAGAGAGAGAAAGAGTTAAAGTCTCTGATATAGCGTCTTTCAGAGCAAGCACCATGAAAACATGCTTAATAGCCTATCTAACAGTAAACAAGAAAGAGTTCAACCGTCCATATTTAGTGATACTATTGATATAGCGCCTTTCTGAGCAGGCACCAGACATATCTATATAGTTAACAAAAAAGAGTGGAAACAGCCATTGATATAGCGCCTATCATAGTAAGTACCATAAAAACATGCTTTACTCTTTACTAGTAAACAAGAAAGAGCAGGCCCATGTAATAAGAAAAGAAAGAAAGAAAGAAAGAAAGAAAGGGTTAATTAATCAAAGTAGCGATATAGCGCCTTTCAGGGAAAGCCCATCAAAACATGCTTATACACATTATCTACTGTATATTATGAATAAGAAGGAATAAATCATTCTATATTTATTGCTATAACGCCTTTAAGAGCAGGCACCAGATTACATGGCTAATAAGAAAAAGAGAGAATGAGGTTTGGAATCAGTCTGAAGTCGTTGATATAGCGCCTTTCAGGGCAAGCACCATCAAAGAACGGTTACTGCATTATCTGCTGAGACTTAATCATTTCGCATGTATTGATTTAGCGCCTTTCGTCGGAGGCACCATAGCTGCAAACTTCCCCATAACTGCAAACTTACAAAGAAAGAAAGAAAGAAAGAAAGAAAGAAAGAAAGAAAGAAAGAAAGAACGAACGACTCCGTTTCAGACAGTGCGTGAACGACCTGCGCACTCCTCTGAAAAACCAGCTGATTTAGTCCCCATGTGTGTATTATTAGGCATGTCGTCCCGGTCGGTGACTATTGAACCCCCCGCCTTGTTTCCGGTGTGTGCCGCGGAGTGAACGCTGGCTGCCGAGTGACGGTGGGGCGGCGGTATCACAACTCTGAGAGTCAAACACCCGAACAGTGCGGCTGAGTTAGCAATTGACACTCCTTGTAAAATGTGGGGTGGCGTGGTCGGTTCTTTGAATATCTAGTAATAGGGGCAACATGGGAGTGTCTGGGTTTAAAACACTTGAATATATTTTGGGTTGGAGTTAATTAGTTTATTTGTGATAGCTCGGAGTATTAATCCCCCAACACTCATAGTGCAGTTTAGGGTAAACACCATTACAGCTTACTCAGTACTTGTAAGCAGTTAACAACAAAGACATCCGATAAATTCATTTTTATTGATAGAGCACATTTTCGGAAAACAACGTGCTTACTTTTAATTCGAAGGAAAGAGAATTCTATCAAATAATCGATATATTGAACAGAGCGCTTTATTGAGCAAAGGCGGTGTTGTTCCGACTATCCATCTTTATTTAGAAAGTTTCTTTCACAGCAAACGCCATCACTTCGTAAAGAACCGGACCAGACTGAGAACATATACAGTACATACCCATTTCTTTATATCGCTGTTTTATTTTATATTCTCTGAGCGTCTGTCTGTTTAGTTACACTTTTCATATTCCATCCAAGTCCTTCAGCTCCTAACCTTTTTCCTCTTGATGCCGCGTATTTCAAATTACGGTTATTGTCCTGCGACCGCGCGTGGGGCAGACGGCGATGCCAGGTGCTGTACACTCCTAAAAATGCTGGTTCTGGTTTTCATTTTGTGAAAATGTTTCTTTGATATCTGGACTTCAGGCTTCATACATTATATAGTTTATGCCTACATTTTGTCACATCTACTACTAGAATATAAAAAACGTTTCTGTTTTAACAATGTGTTTACACAGATTACTGTAGAAACGGAACAGACATGAAATGCGTGTGTTCCAGATAACGATCTATTATTTCCATTCTAAAACTCCACTTCACTCCCAGATACTCAATCAAGGCCTGAGCTGAGAGAAGTTCATGCACGTTCTAAATTGGTGGGGGGACGGAAGAGCCGGCTGCTTCTACCTTCTCTTTATCAGCACATTTAGAGGGCAAAGGGCGCTGGCGGAGAGGTGTGAAGGGATTTAAGAAGCGATTTAAGGTGGGACGGATTTACGAGTTTTTTCATAGGCTCTGGTAATTCTAGTGTTAAATGCACTATTTGGGCGGTTTCTCATAGCTCCATCGCTATCGTTGCTCAAACCACGAAAAGTTTTAATGTTTGCTGGGGTACAGAACTCTAACAGATTAAGAAAACCTGAAGATAGTCTGTGTTGCCGAACGTATGCAGCGAGTCCCGTTGGTATTTCACAAATCTGTTTCCGTCTGTTCATCACTGTTTACGGAGCCCGTTACAGATCTAAATAAATAAAATGGTCATTTCTGCATCCTACCCGTATATGGGGGTTTTGGGGACCTCAAATAGTTCCCCTATGGCCTCTGGCACCTTCGTTTTTAAGAGAGCAGATGGCAGCTAAGGGGCACACACGGCTGCATTTGCCTGCCTGTTTAGCTGAGCTGCGCATGCGTGAGGAAGCCAAATTGCCGCCTGATAGTCTTCGCGGACAGAGGGGGAATGTGGCGCTTCCGCAAGTTGTATTCAGTTATTTTATGAAATGAAATATTTACTTTTGTTTAAACGTATATATTTGTGACTCGTCACATTAGATAAAACGGCCGTCCACCGAACACGAGATAATGAAAAACAGCGCGCATCAAGAAAAACCGCAAGGCTTCCTCTCTGGTAAGTGAGAACTCTGTGGAAATTTAATAAAACAACAGCGCACTTGAAGAGGGGGAAGCCCTGAGATTTGCACAAGCAAACAAATGGTTAACATGTAAACGCCGTGACGTCCTTAACCGCCAGATCAAGGGGGGATTTGTCGCATCGCGACCAAGGCATCCCCTCATCTTCAACAGACGTCACAAAACGCCCTGAAAGGAAGTCCGGCGGTACTGAAAAACGAGCGCCGCACGCAGGGCGATGCCAGCTCATAGAAGTGTCCACATGAAGGTGGGTGAAAGAAGCTTTGATTTGAAATAACCACGAATGGATGAGAAAGGATTTGTGAAATCTCACTGCAGGTCTCTCACTTCCTGCTGCCTTCAGGTTTCCTTGGTCTCTTCAGTCCTGTTAGGTTAGCCAGCCATACCTCACAGATGTCTCTCTTGTCCACATGAACCTTTTCAAAGCCCAAAGACACAAATTATTATGAAAAGAAAACTCTTCACAGAATGAAATGATTCTTTGTCTGGCAAATTGAGGACCCACACAACCCAGTAAGGTGCCATTACAGAAGAAGTCCAGCTGCCACCGGACAACCAATCGGATTGCATGTTTTTGTCACATGGTTTACTCGGCTGGAGTCAGATAACCCTCCGCCAACCCTAACCCTAACCAAAGTGTAACCAGGTGTTGTCACAGACATATAATAACATAAAGCGACGACCTCCTCAATGGGCTGGAGCTCCAGATGTCTGAAGCTGGAGTCTACTGGGGAACTGCGACGCGTCCGAGCACACGCAGACTGCTTCATCCATTGTGTTTTAGCTCTTGAAACTTTGACGTGTAACTTTGCACACATCGCTTTGGTGTCTTCTGGGTGGCACTCAAATATTCTCTCCATTTTCATGTCGATTGACTTCCTCTCAGTGCTGATGTTCTTATATGGAAGGGGTGGGGCTTCATAATGTCACAGGAAGTGATGGTAGAGTTCTTACAGCTGGTCGTCATCCTCTTGGTGGGCATAATGTGACAAGGAGTCAGTGACAGTAATAATAATAATAATAATAATAATAATAATAAAACATTTTACACATATAATGCCATCCCATGGTCAGAAGGTGAATTACATTTGATATCAGAGCCTGTCTCATACCATCTACAGTATGTGGTTTGGTGTGATACAATATTTGATTTTATGATTGATTGTTCATCAGCCTTACAACTTGTGAATAGAAACTGTCCCTGAATCTACTGTCATGAGTGACAATGACCCTGTGCCACCTGAATTAGAGTAAGAAAAGCTACTGTCCTGGATGGCTGAGGTCTTTAGTCATTCTGTTTGCCTCTCTAAGGCAGCAAGTGTCGTGTGTATCCTGAACAGAATGTCACTGGGTGGCAGTCATATTCCGTGCTGCCATCTTGAGCCAAGCAGATGCCATACCAGGATGTGATGCAGTCAGTCAGGACGGAGTCCACGGTGCCACTGTAGAAATTCATGAGAAAAGAGGGAGAAATGTGAGCTGCCATCAAATGTTTGGAGAAATGGAGGCATGGGTGATCCTTATGGGACAAGAGATGAAATGTGTTGTGTCCACTTCAGTTTGTCAGTGATGGTCACTTCAAAACATTTCAATAGCCTCCTCTATGATGCAGATAGATGTGCAGTACCTTCTACTTCCACAGATCTCGTTTGTCAACATCAAGAGTCAGGTTGTTGTCCTGGTGCCACAGAGTCATCTTGGTGATGTACCTCCACTTGGTTCATCTTTCTTTGTTTCCATACATGACGTAAGGAGGACTTTGTCCAGAAGGCATGGAGCCTGGATAGAATTTTTGGCAGGCGTAAAAACCAGTATCAACCAGTTAGCGAATATTTTCAAATGATCCATCCATCCACTTTCTACACACACTTTGTGTCATGTTAGGGTCCTATGGTGACTCCATTTTATATTATCTATTGAGCAGACCCTAACAGAATACCACAAATCCCATACTCTTACCAGTCTGTCAGGATTGACTGCTATTGTACTTTCATAATTTCCTCTTTCTTTCACATCTGTAACCCCAGGTAATTAGATGGGGTACCCAAACTGGTCGGAGACAAAGCCACACGTTAATCCACGCATTCTGGAAAATACGAGTGCTGAAAATTAAGCAGAGCACCAATGTAAGTGTTGACAAAATGACACTAAAACAACTTAGAGAATCGACTACAAGGTGGCTCTCTGTCTTAGTATGTTAATTGGGTTCTGGTCTAGCATGGCTCTGGGATGGCATGACCTTCTCCATGAATGGAGCAGCTGAGATAGAGAAATAGAGAGAGGGGGAGATGTTTCCACTGCTATTTTATCCATATTTACTGGTCCCTGACACGTCTCTCGCACCAGTGGGTGTGTAGTCCCCGTTGACTCAGCTCATTCAGACTCCGTCCCCATTCCAGGCCCAGTCATGTTCTTTCATCTCGCCGCTTGTATTCCCTCAAGCCAGCTGTCCGGAACTTGCTCTCCTGTGACCCTGCTGAGGATAACGGGGATTTGAACGATCAATGAATGGATAGATGAAGTATTTTTTTTTGTACATATTTTTATCATATATGGAAGCCTGCCCCGGACACAGACAGACAGACCCCTGAACGTCTACAAAAAGCACACGTTAATTCATATAAAGTTCATACATCACACGGTGCCAGTGCACCACACACCCCCTTCAAGGGCCCTCTTCGGTCCTTTGCCTCCTCCACTCCTCTCCACTGAGCTCTGTCTTCTTCTTCCTGACTGCAGCTGATGACTTTTATGACCACCCCCACATGTTCCAGGTGCTCCCTGGTTGATGGAAGTGCTGCCTGAGCACCTGGAAGCCCTCCGGGTGTCCTCGGTATTCCTTCCACCAGCACCTCCGAGTGTGACGTCCGAGGCCGCACAATCGTCCAGGCACCCGCTGGTGGTGGGCACGGGCACTGATAAGGTTGAGCTTCTATGCTTGCACCCTGTGGCCCCCATGCCAGGCGGGGTGGCTGCCCTTTCGTGGTGCTGGGAAGGCACAATCCCTCTCCTGGTCCATCCAGGCATGGCGACTGGGCACAACCCCCAGCCGACCACCGCACATAATATTATTAGACCATCCTATTGACAACGCTTACCCAGAGCAGGGTAGTGGGGATCCTGGAGCTTATCCCAGCAGGTTCAAAAGCTTAGATAGGGTGCCAGCCAGTCCATAACACACACATACACATTAGGGGCCAGTCGACCGAATTTACACGTTTTTGGACTGCGGGAGGAAACCCACGTGAATACGGAAAGAAAGTACAAAGTGAGCACTGGGGACGAGAACACTGAGCTGAAAATCATCTTATTGGATGAAAGCAACTGTGAAGTCCAACGCATCATGGAGAGTGCCATCCATTCATCACTGAATCTGCTGAAGTCAATTCCCATAGGAATATTAAAATGCCAAAAGTGCAACGAGTTACACAATGCGTTTAATATCCTTATAACAGTAATGAAGCGCACTCACAATGTGATCCATCCATTATCCAACTTGCTATATCCTAACTACAGGGTCACGGGAGCCAATCCTAGCCAACACAGAGCGCAAGGCAGGAAACAAACCCCGGGCAGGGCACCAGCCCACCGCAGGGCACACACCCACACACCAAGCACACACTAGGGACAATTTCGAATCGCCAATGCACCTAACCCGCATGTCTTTGGACTGTGAGAGGAAAGCCACGCAGACACGGGGAGAACATGCAACTCCACGCAGGGAGGACAATGGGAAGCGAACCCGGATCTCCTAACGGTGAGGCAGCAGCGCTACCCACTGCGCCACCGTGCTGCCACTCACAATGTGATTCTGAGAAAAATCCAACGGAGTGTAATTGCAGACGGCAGTACCTATGAGGTCAGTCATGTAACGCCCTGACATCACGAAACGCCCTCAACGTCAGTCACATAACACCCATCGCATTAGACTGTGATTAGCATTAGGGCCCCGTTACGCTGAGGTTAAGATTAGGGTTGTAGGAGGGTTGGGCGTTTCATGACTGACGTTGTGGGCATTACATGACCTATCGTATATACTTGCGGACAAGTTCTCCCTTGATTTTACAGTATGATTTCTGGTATTTAATAATGTTGGTCATATAAGTTGAATGTGGAAAACTCACGCCGTTGGTCTGGAGATTATGATCTGCTAACGCCCGCCCACCTGAGAGAGGAAACACGGAGCACACTGCCTTTTTTTTACTATGTGGGTGTGGCCATGTGCTGTGCCAGCGGGTCCTCCTAACCTCTCTCTCTCTCTCTGTTGTGCCTACGTGACCCCATGGCATTTAATACCCAAACTGTTATGAAGCAACATTTTGTTTTTTGTTGTTCTTTATTTTGCCTTATACAATTTCTCGTATTAGGAATTTGTTCGTTTTCGCATACCCCTTGGAGCCAGAGTGCAGGGTCAGCCATTGTACAGCGCCCCTGGAGCAATTGCAGGTTAAGGGTCTTGCTCAAGGGCTCAGCAGAGTAGGATCTCTTTTAGCAGTGACGTGGTTTTGAACCGGCAACACACCCTCTGTGATGGATGGCCGGCCGTTTATCCTGGCCAATACCCCCACGCCGCCAGGTGGAGCCCTCCCTGCAGCATGGAGGTGCCCCGAATGCCAGCAGGGAATTACGGACATTGGAGTTTTCCTTTACAGCACTGCTGGATACCATGGGGGCCACTAGAAGGCGCTGCAGGGAGGAGTAGTGACTATTTTCCCTACGCCCCAGAAATACGTCTGAGTCACATGGACAAGGGGAATGACGTGCTTCCGGGGTAAAGAAAATGGATTTTGATCTGACCCGGAAGTGTTCCTAGTCACGTGGACAGAGAGGGCAAAACACTTCCGGGACAAGGACTAAAAAAGACTGAGCGAGACACCAGAGCGTTGAGCTGAGCTGGGTGGTAGGAGGGCAACATGTCTGGGAGTGGTGGAGAGTATTATTGTATTTATTATTGGTTTGTTTATGAGTATTGTGGAGGAGAGGGTGCTTTGTGCACTGTGCAGAATTAATAAAGTCTACATTTGGACTTTTATCTGGTGTCTGACGTATTGGACAGGGGTTCAAGGGAGCGATAGCGCCCCCTATGTGTCACACCTCATATACCTTTATCGTAAGATCATCCCTTATCTACGATGGAGAGTTCGATCAGAAGAAAATATGAAGCTGCTTTTAAATGAAACATCATTGAAGTAGCAAAAGAAATTGGTAACTGCGCTGCTGCAACAAAATTCAATGCGTCTGAGAAACGGGCGAGACTGGAGGAGGCAAGAAGATGTAAAAAGAAATAAAATTAATTGTCACATTTTTGAACGGGTGTATAAATCGGGGTCTGATTTTATGATCGATTTTTCGGCTTTCAAGACCTGACTTATACGTGAGTATATACGGTATGTCATACGTATTGCAGGCTGCTGCAGACCAGTGTATCCCAGCCTCGGTCCTGGGGACCCCCAGTGGCTGCAGGTTTTTGTTCCTACCAGCTTCTGTTTTTAATTGGACTCCTGGGCTAATTAAGTGATGTGTCACTGCCAAAGTTTTGTGTTTTGGGGACAATATAGAAATTAGAAAACTAAAGTTTGTTAAAATATGTATATATATATACACTGTGAACGCTGGCCCGGACACAGACAGACAGACATGTTGTTCATCACCACACACTATTTATTTACACTGCTATTTACAATATTACCGTGCTGACAATACCCCAGTGCCTCTTGCACCGATTCCCCAAAGTCCAGGGCTCACAGTCTCTGTGCCTTTCTTTCCTGGTCGCCTCCAGTCCTCTCTCCAGCTCTGTCCACTTCCACCCGACATCCACTGCTCACTGAAGGGAGGCGGCCCCTTATATATGATTCCCGGACGAGCACCAGGTGTTCCCGGCATTCTTCCCTTGGCCACGCCCCAGCGTGGCGGAAGTGCCGGCTGTCCTCCCGGCAGCTCTCCGGGTGTCCTCCAAAGTCTTCCCCCCAGCACTTCCTGGTGTGGCGGAAGTGCTGGGCTCTCGGGATATCCAGGCACCGGGGTGCCGCCTGGCGTTGGCCACGGGTCCCTACAGGGCTGGGCTTCCAAGCCCTTAACCCGAGGCCCCCAGCATAACCAGGACGGACGCCCCCTCTCGGTCTGGAGGAGGCACAAGCCCTCCTCCGATCCTCCTGGCGTGCCGGCCGGGGACCACAATATATATATATATATATATATATATATATATATAAACTGCTCAAAAAATTAAAGGAACACTTTGAAAACACATCAGATCTCAATGGGAAAAGAAATCCTCCTGGATATCTATACTGATATAGACTGGGTAATGTGTTAGGAACGAAAGGATGCCACATCGTTTGATGGAAATGAAAATGATCAACCTACAGAGCCCTGAATTCAAAGACGCCCCAAAAATCAGAGTGAAAAATGATGTGGCAGGCTAGTCCATTTTGCCAAAATTTAATTGCAGCAACTCAAATTGTACGCAGCACTTTGTATGGCCCCTGTGTTCTTGTATACATGCCTGACAACATCGGTGCATGCTTCTAATGAGATGACAGATGGTGTTGTGGGGATCTCCTCCCAGATCTGGACCAGGGCATCACTGAGCTCCTGGACAGTCTGAGGTGCAACCTGGTGGCATTGGATGGACCAAAACATAATGTCCCAGAGGTGTTCTATTGGATTTAGGTCAGGAAAGTGTGGTGGCCAGTCAATGGTATCAATTCCTTCATCCTCCAGGAACTGCCTGCATACTCTCACCACATGAGGCCAGGAATTGTCGTGCACCAGGAGCCACTGTACCAGCATAGGGTCTGACAATGGGTCCAAGGATTTCATCCTGATACCTAATGGCAGCCAAGGTGCCTTTGTCAAGCCTGTAGCGGTCTGTGTGACCCTCCATGGATATGCCTCCCCCGACAATCATTAACCCACCACCAAACTGCTCATGCTGAATGATGTTACAGGCAGCATAATGTTCTCCATGGCTTCTCCAGACCCTTTCACTTCTGTCACGTGCTCAGGGTGAACCTGCTCTCATCTGTAAAAGCACAGGGCACCAGTGGTGCATCTGCCAATTCTGGTATTCTATGGCGAATGCCAATCGAGCTGCATGCTGCTGGGCAGTGAGCTCAGGGCCCATTAGAGGACATGGGGCCCTTGGGTCACCCTCATGAAGTCTTTCTGGTTGTTTGGTCAGAGACATTCACACCAGTGGCCTGCTGGAGGTCATTTTGTAGGGCTCTGGCAGTGCTCATCCTGTTCCTCCTTGCCCAAAGGAGCAGATACTGGTCCTGCTGATGGGTTATGGACCTTCTATGGCCCTCTCCAGGTCTCCTAGAGTAACTGCTTGTCTCCTAGAATCTCCTCCATGCCCTTGAGACTGTGCAGGGAGACGCAGCAAACCTTCTGGCAATGACACGTATTGATGTGCCATCCTGGAGAAGTTGGACTACCTGTGCCAGCTCTGTAGGGTCCAGGTATCGCCTCATGGTACCAGTAGTGACACTGACTGTAGCCAAATGCAAAACTAGTGAAGAAACAGTCAGAAAAGATGAGGAGGGAAAAATGTCAGTGGCCTCCACCTGTTAAACCATTCCTGTTTTGGGGGTCATCTCATTGTTGCCCCTCTAGTGCATCTGTTGTTAATTTCATGAACACCACAGCAGCTGAAACTGATTAACAACCCCCTGTGCTACTTAACTGACCAGATTAACATCCCATAAGTTTCATTGTCTTTATGCTATACTCTCATTAAAAAGTGTTCCTTTAATTCTTTTGAGCAGTATATATATATACAGTATATTAAAGTGTATCAAGCTGTTATATGGGAATAATGTATTTTTTTTTCTTTTTAACAGTATTTTCATCTTGATTTTCATTCTACTTTTCTAGGTGTTCTAATTGTTTAATTAATCCATTATTTACTAATTAGTGGCTCTGACTCTAAAGTAGCTGCAGCCTTTGATTATTCCGGTGTTTTAATTCTCATTAATAAGATACAACAAAGGGGTAAAACTGCACATTGAAATATAATGAAATCAACAAAAGAGTTCAACATTTAAATCTCTAGCAAAAATAGAAATATTTCTAAATGTCTTATAAATGTAAAAATCCTGCTGCTGTGCTTTTCTGAATGGAGAATAAAAGAAAAATAAATCCCAGCTAATTAAATGAGCTCAGTGCTATCAGGTGTTGTCACTGATTAGGAATCTGGTTGGAACAAAAACCTGGAGTCACAGGGGGTCCCCAGGACCGAGTTTGGGAGTCGCTGGGTTCGATCCTTCTCGAAAAATCCCTGCACATAAAAGTCCAAAGCCTTTAGGGCTGGCATTCGCCACAAGAGGGCGGTCAAGAAAATAAAAGTTTGAACGATTAAATTAAGGTAGTGATAGAAAGGGAACACTAGGTGGCACTGTGGCACTATGACAATAGAAAAGAGAGCCAACCATAAACATTTGTTTCTTAATTTTCTTTTAGTTTTATTTTTGGGGGTAAAAGGAAGAGAACGTTTTTCTATCCTTCAAAACCATATTTTGGCAAATTTGTTAAAAAAATTAAAACTAAATTATCACACTGCAACCAGTACTCCGAGTCTACCCAGTACTTAGTTGAAGCCCCTTTGAAAACAACTGCAGCCTGGAGTCAGAACTTGAAGTGGAACAAAATTACTGTCAGAACTTGGTTTATAGTGAAGTCACTGGTATTTGATTGAAGAGCACTGGGATGGGGGGTCCCTGTAAAATTTCATGGTCCACAGAAAACAGGCATGGTGGCTCTGAGGCTAAGGATCAGCGCTGGTATCCCGAAGGTTGCCGGTTCAAATCCCAGTCACTGCCGAAAGAGATTCTACTCTGCTGGGCCCTTGAGCAAGACCCTTAACGTGTAATTGCTCCAGGGGTGCTGTACAATGGCTGACCCTGAGCTCTGACCCCAAGGGGTATGCGAAAACTGACAAATTCCTAATACAAGGTGAAATAAGACGTAATTCAATAACAGTTTTTCCCCCATAAAGCTTCAGCCATCACGATGCCATAACATTTGATCAAAGGTCTTCACGCTGGTCTGGAGTGGAATTACTATCATTCACGCCCTCTAGCTGCCTCCCAATGGCACGTGTGTGACACCGGGCATCCGCCTCTAGGAAAAGTCGAGGTTATCCAAACGTCTTCCAGTTAAGAATTATGAAGACCACCGGGCTTTTGGCACCCTTCACTGCTGTAGCCTCCCCCAGTCACAGTCCTGTCTCTAAGATCTGCAGGCCGTTCCTTCGACCTCAAGGCTTGGGTTTCATTCAAATGTTGATTTGTGAACTGAGAGCAGGGGGGGCTCCACACAAGGGGCTGAAACATCTCAAAAGCAATGGTCAAGGTGAGATTTCAGTTTCTTTGAGTAGTGAGAAAGGCGCTATATAAATGTAAAGAATTATTATTATTATTATTATTATTATTTTTAATAAATTTGCACAGATGCCTAAAGTCCTGTTTGCACTTTGTCATTCTCGGCTATTGGCTGGTGGGGGATGAGGGGGAAAAAAATTAAATGAAATGATTTGAGCCCAAAGCTGCCAACATATGGAAAAGTGAAGTTTCCTGAAGGCCCCGTACTTTGCTGAGATGGATGCTTGTCACTTTAATTTCAAATATTATTGAAGTTATCAAGTTCATTTAAAGCACGTCGGCTGGTAAGCCTAATTTTATCTGAGATGATCTGCCCTTTAACCATCTGTGTGTGGGTTTTGGTTCTGCAGCCGTTCACCACAAACTTCTTCTATTTCAGAGCTTCCCTTAGCACAAACCAGCCTGAGATCAACTAGACATTCGTTCATCATGTCAGAAGCGAGCGCTCTCTTTTCTGCATGGAAATGTTGCAATAATCTGACAGAATTAGTTTACTAGAAGGCTTTATGCTCCCACCTTCTGAGCTTTAGCACTTCAGGTGCCCCCTCTACAACATTCAAGCACTTCCAGTCTGGGGGGGGCTTGTCAAAGAAGTTAAAGGGCTGTGAGAGGAGGACAGCCTGGTGGTGTTGTGACAAAAGAGCCATCCACTGTGTGACATTTCTTCCTATATTATCAAGAGTGGATCTTCCTAGAGCAAATGCTGAGGAACATTAGCCGGCAGCTACTAATTCCTGGTAGCACTGCGGGTTTGTGTTTTAATTACACCACACGAGTAACGCAGTCTGCGAGTTGAGCAAGTTGAGACAGCGGGCTTGGCTATTTGACCAAACTGTAAAAAGACATACAGTCAAATATCCCGGCAGTCTTCACAGTGTCAGATTGTAACGATGCAGCAGAGTGTCGTCCATAGGCATAGGTGGGTTTGGAGGTGTGCCCGGGGGGCCTGCCCCCTATGGAATCACATGCTGCTGTAATGACTGGAATTGTCCAGCAGGACAGGATACTCCCTGTCACACAGGAGCGTTTGCTGCCATCACCTTTTTTTATCACCGGTTGGTTTCAGTTTTCGCCTGATCGTTCACGTATATTAAAAATCAAATATAATTAGGAAACACGCGGACCTCCCGCCCTCAAGTAACGGCGGTTCATATACAGCAAGGGGAACATTTCCAGTTTGGCCACACACTCCTTTACTGCTGGGCCGGCTCAAGACAGGCATATATGAGGGGGCTGACAGAAATGTGAAGGGGGCACATGGTGGCGACGGAGGCGGGAAAGGGGTGGGGTGGTGGTGGTTGGGGTGGTGGGGGTGCTCTGGATAACTGTTTTCGTCATGTCCTTGGATTGCACTTTGTCAGGCCTCTACCCTAAGACCTGTCCAACTTGGGTGTCCCACCTGAAGGCTAAGCTTCTGCTGGTGTGGCTCTTAGGGTCACCGAGGCATGAAAACCCCCTGACCACAATAAGGTGGCAATCCCTAAGGAGGAAAACTGAAAAATAAAACAACAAAAAATAAAATAAAATTTTCCTCATCAGATTAAAACAGCTAAAAACATGACATTTATCTTAATTGGATGGCCTAAATCAAATATATTCGAACCCAACAAAAACACTTCTCACTATTGCCAATATTAGCAAAACTAAAAAGGGCAGGCCAAGTTATAAAAAAAAAATCAATTCACTAAGTTTTGAAAAATAAAACTGAAAAATAGAAGAAAAAAAATCTAATAAAATAAAGAATAAAATAAATTATCCATCCAGATCTTTACAACCAACAATATAAAATGTATCTTAATTGGATGGCCTAATTCTCAAATAAATTTGCAAAATAAAGTAAGAATAAAATAAGACCTCTCAATATAGCCAATATTTACAAAACTAAAAAGGAATGGCATAGTAATTAAAAAAAATGTCTTTTCCTACAATTCTCAAACTAATTTGTAGAACACAACAGATTAGAACAGAACATTTGAACTTTTTTCTTCTTTTTTGTCTTTTTGTCTTGTTTTAAGCTTGTTTGTTTTGCATCAACTGAACTCTCCATTTGCAACTGAACAGCTCCACTCTCCTTTCACTTCAGTCCACTCTACAACAACAGTCTCCTATTTAACTTTGCAAAAACTCTTCCAAATTCATCCATAGCCAAGTTATTTGTTATGGACTTCTCATGGGCCAAAATCACTCAATTCCTCTTTCTTTTGTGTAACATGGTGTGACGATAGGGGGTTAGGACCCGAGACAAAGTGGAGAAGGACCTCTCACACGATGCTGAAGACACACCAATGACCAGGGCTGTTACATGCAATTTATGCAACTCAGGAAAGGCTTCCTTGTACTCCCATCACAGCCAGAGGGTGCAACAGGATGGGATCTAGAAATGTGATAGATTTGGGAGCAACACTAGATATGGCTCTCATCAGGTCAATATTCTTGTGTGAAAATCTAGTTTCTATTTCTGAAATGGCCTGTCAAGGATGTTGAGCAGGGATCTATTCAGAGACTGACGGGGGGAAATGGTAGGATCACCAGAGTGTGTAGAGCCCAAAGTTGAGAGTACAACACTTTGACCCAGGTGTTTGCTCATTGTTCTCCTTCTCTTTGTTGAACGTGACTCATCCTAAGCAGTAGATAGATAGATAGATAGATAGATAGATAGATAGATAGATAGATAGATAGATAGATAGATAGATAGATAGATAGATAGATAGATAGATAGTGTAATAGGCAGGATTAGATAGATAGATAGATAGATAGATAGATAGATAGATAGATACTTTATTAATTCATATAATCCATATTAGATGACACTCCCCAACAGTCATCCTCACAGATGTTTTTAAAGGAGTCCAGTGCTGCACTAACAACCTCAGAAGCTCTGCACAGATCAACTGACTGAGACTGTAGAATAGCATTTGCTGGTTTCAAGACACCAAGCACCCGCACTGGGAACTTTCCAATCTCAGACAAGTGATGCCTCTTAATTTGGCATAGCAGGCCTGATGCCTTGGTACACAGGTCAACTGTATCATCACCATCCTCTGTCATCTCAGATAGGATACTAAGGATTTGTTCTTGATTGTCCACAGTGCACCTTGTCACCTCATAGTGGCTTGTCCATCTGATCTCAAGCAGCTTTTTTAGACAAGTTGCATCTTGTTTATTGAGCACATGGTGGTGGTGAAAAAAGTTGTAGAGTGAACTAGATAGGCTAAAAAATCTTTTTTCACACGGCTCACTCTGCATGGCCTGCACAAGCACTAAGTGGAGTTGGTGGTCGTAGCAGTGGATGTATGGGACATATCTGTCAAGCCTCTTTTGGAGCAGAGCTTGTACCCCACCTCTAACCCCACTCATCACAGAAGCCCCATCATAACACTGGCTCAGTATACTATCAGCACTGTAGCCAGCATCACAAAAGTGGAACAGGATCTCAGAGATGATGGACTCTGTATCAAGTTGTTGCAAGTCAAGCAACCCAATAAGATGCTCCTCTGGCATGGAATTTCTGACAAACCGTATTATCACAGACTCATTTTCCCACTTTGCACCTATTCCTGGTCCCATCACTTTTGAGGCAAAACCCTGCAGAATCAGCACTTTCATATTTTTTCCTGACCTCTCCAAGCACCATGTCGGCCAGTGTTTGGATAATTTCATTTTGGATATTCTTAGAAGTGTATTTTGCATTTTTTTGGGATACCCATAGGAATGCTTGCTAGCTTCTCATCCTTCTCTAAGGTATATTCCATCAGTTTTAGAAGCAATGTCATCATCATTACCCACTGCATCATGTCTCAAGGTTTCTGCAGTCCCACGGAGCCCCAACTCATTTACACTGAGAAACCTTACAGCACCACCGATACTCTTGACATAGTAATGTTTTTTTTTTTTCAAGTTGTGTTTTACCCACCAACATTGAATCCACAGTCCCCCCTCCCGTGTCTGCTTTTACGCTCAGTCCAGATGGTTGAAGCATGCACATGGTTGTGGCTGGACACATGTCTCTGTAGCCCCTTGTCTCGATCAAGTGCTGCTTTCCAGTTGTTAAAACCAGTTAAGGTAAAAACTACATAGTTGTTGTTAATTATCTCATGAGTCGCTATGATTTTGACAGAGATCTGCTGCTTCCTCAAAGCTACCTGCTGTTACGCAGCTCATTTTGCTCTGCCCCGCCTACTGAGAAACCTGACACCGGGTCATTTGCATACTAACAGTGATTGGATGTTTAGCTGGGGGGAGGGTGAGTGGGGGATCTCTGCCAAGTGCTGTGAGAGCTGCAGACAAACAGAGCACAGAGGGAAAGAGCAAACAAGAGGTGAAACCTGTCATCTCATTCGTGTCTTTTCCAGTGGATTTTTCAGCTACTGTAGTAAATCTTGTCCATATCAAGTTTGTGGGTAATCTATTATTTTCTTTCTGAAAGTTTGATTTAAGGGGGCAGGACATTTGTTTAAGGGGGCATTGCCCCCTCTTGCCCCAGCGTAGAGCCGGCCCCGCTTTACTGTCAGTTTGAAGAAATACCTCCGCATAGTGAGAACATCGCCAGTCGAACTTTAGAAAGTTCTTCCTTAACCGTACATCGATACAAAGATGATGAAGTGATGTTGGCATAAGGGCAGAAATGGGGAGTATCTGACGATCTCCTTGATTTCTCTGTCGTTGGCATGCTTGCATTCTGTGTTATGGCATATGGTATGTGTGGCACATCGGTGAGTCATAGCATTCACCAGCCACTCAGTCGACACCCCTTGTGTTCAGCTCGATGCTGAGGAGAAGCTGCCGCCGGAGTTCGTTTTCATGTCATCCTGGTGAGTAGCAGTCGTAACGATCAGTTTGGTGACAGGAGAGGAGCACAGGTCATTTTGAACAGACATTTACCTGTCATTGTCACGCGCACATTCTGTATCTTGACACTCAGCGGATGGTACTGCTCTTCTTCTTCTTCATCGTCTTCATATGAACAGCCTTCACAATGTGTGTCATGCTCAGTAGATGTCGCAGCTGGTTTTATTTTCCCCTCTGGCTGGGTCACCCTTTCAGAACGAGGCAAACCCTGATAACTTGGCGGTTGTCACCACCCAAATGATTTGCTTCACTGTGCAGCATGTACCAGTTCATAGCTTTGGTTAAGATTATTATTGTGCACAAGCTCAAGGTTCCAGCCCCAGTGGTTGCAGAGTAATCATGTGACTGATGGACACAACCCTTAGCATTTTATAAATGGAGTACACAGAGATAAACTATGGAGGAATATTTCGGACAAAATTAAATAAATAAATGTGCAATGCAATGAGAGCCTAAATAAATCAATGTGTCACGAAATACGTTTTTTGTTGCTTATTTATTTATTTCATTTTGTCCGTAACATTCCTCCAAACCGTCACGAAATACGACTTGAAATAAAACTGTCACTTTCACTCGTCAAAGTTGAGAGGGTGGGCTCTAACACGCCCTCTAGTTATTGATTGGTGAATCGATAGCACAAGAACGAATTAGAAAAATGCTTACTACTGCCGATGAAATGGATTCTGCCGAAGATATTACGTATTTCAGAGAGAGAATTGAAGATTTATCGGAAGAAATTACAATGTTGGCGGCCCTTTTAGACTCCGATATAGATGAAACTATTTTTGAAATTATCGAAGAACAGGTGGAAGGGACTCGACTACACTCCAGTTCAGGTGACGCAGTTCTGGACGTCCATCCTTTGACATCCCAGCTGAGTCAATAAAACACCTTCTGTTATGCGGTTTAAAAGTACGACAGACTGCAGATCTATACGGTGTATCGGAGAAGACGATCACAAGGCGAATGAGCCAGTTTGATACACGGTAAGCTGCAACGGCTGTATTAGTTTAGGTACTTTGACATGGAATACCCAAAGCAGCGCCAACTAATATTTTGAAATGAGTATTTGACCCTTAGTTTACGAGTATAAAGTCAGGTGCATATTCGCAGCTACTTTTTCGGACAACTTTACAACTCTGATCAGTGGCAAACATTGTAACAACATTGCAATTTCTTCCAATAAATCTTCAATCCTCTCTCTGAAATACGTAATATCTTCAGCAAAATCCATTTCATAGGCAGTAGTAAGCAATTTTCTCATTAATTCTTGTGCTATCGATTCACCAATCAGTAACTAGAGGGCGTGTTAGAGCCCACCCTCTCAACTTTGACGGGTGAAAGTGACAGTTTTATTTCAAGTCGTATTTCATGACGGTTTGCAGGAATGTTACGGAGTAAATGAAATAAATAAATAAGCAACAAAAAACATATTTCGTGACACATTTATTTATTTATGCTCACTTTTCACAGTACTTTTATTTATTTGCGCATTTATATATTTAATTTTGTCCGAAATATTCCTCCATAATAAACCTCTTGGCCTTTTAGAGAAGCTTGTTGGATAGATAGATAGATAGATAGATAGATAGATAGATAGATAGATAGATAGGAGTGAAAGGTGCTATATAATAGATAGATAGATAGATAAGAGTGAAAGGCGCTATATAATAGATAGATAGATAGATAGATAGATAGATAGATAGATAGATAGATAGATAGATAGATAGATAGATAGATAGGAGTGAAAGGTGCTATATAATAGATAGATAGATAGATAGATAGATAAGATTGAAAGGCGCTATATAATAGATAGATAGATAGATAGATAGATAGATAGATAGATAGATAGATAGATAGATAAGAGTGAAAGGTGCTATATAATAGATAGATAGATAGATAGATAGATAGATAGATAGATAGAGTGAAAGGTGCTATATAATAGATAGATAGATAGATAGATAGATAGATAGATAGATAGATAGATAGATAGAGTGAAAGGCGCTATATAATAGATAGATAGATAGATAGATAGATAGATAGATAGATAGATAGAGTGAAAGGCGCTATATAATATATAGATAGATAGATAGATAGATAGATAGATAGATAGATAGATAGATAGATGATAGAGAGATAGATAGATAAGAGTGAAAGGCGCTATATAATAGATAGATAGATAGATAGATAGATAGATAGATAGAGTGAAAGGTGCTATATAATAGATAGATAGATAGATAGATAGATAGATAGATAGAGTGAAAGGTGCTATATAATAGATAGATAGATAGATAGATAGATAGATAGATAGATAGATAGATAGAGTGAAAGGCGCTATATAATAGATAGATAGATAGATAGATAGATAGATAGATAGATAGAGTGAAAGGCAATATATAATAGATAGATAGATAGATAGATAGATAGATAGATAGATAGATAGAGTGAAAGGCGCTATATAATAGATAGATAGATAGATAGATAGATAGATAGATAGATAGATAGATAGATAGATAGTGGAAGAGTGGAAGGCTATATAATAGATAGATAGATAGATAGATAGATAGACACACATCTGCTGAATACTTTGTTGGCACTGAATGTCCTCGGTGTCATTGTGTCAGAGAGAGGATCAGAAGTGTTGTCCATTGTCCAGGTTCGTTTTCATTCTCTCCTCCACCACCACCTCCAGCAGGTCCAGAGTGCCTCCCATAACTTTAAATCAGCTTGTTGATTTGGTGGTCCTCTCTTGAAGTGATGTTAGGGGTACACTGTTCATCACAGAGTTGTAGTTGATGTGACGGATGTCACGTCCCACATTAAAGGAACATAAAAGGAAGAGGCTGCTCTGCTCTTCTTTCGTGCGGTGAAAGTCAATAGCAGCTCCTTTGCTTCGCTGATGTTACATTTTAGACAGTTTATTTTACACCAAGATACAAAGTTCTCCACTTGACTCCTCTCCTGTCTGATCTTCCTTATCAGTACACCACATTAGTGCAGAATCACCTGAGAATTTCTGCAAGTGTAATAAATCTCTTACTTTTTACTCACATGTACTTATTTGGCTGACTCCTTTCTCCATGGCGACATCTGATATTTGAGGTAGAGTTGATTCACTTTTAGGTGTTCCAAATGGAGCGCAGGCAGCTCAAGTGACTTTCTTAGGGTCCCACCTTGTCAGGAGTGGCATTTGAACCGACAGCCTCAGGGTTTGAAGTTCAAAGCCTTAACCGCTACACCACACGGCCTGTTTATAGTCGGAGGTGAAGAGTAAAACAGACAGGCCCGATCCTTGTGGTGCTCCCACGTTGCTCACACAATCTTTGACTTTCACAGATTGTGGCCTGCCCTACAGAAAGTCAATTATCCAGGACTCCATAACTTCATCCACCTTCATATCTCTGAGTTTACCCCTTAACAGGGATGGCTGGATGGTATTGAAGCCACTGTTTGTGGGTGAGAATAAGCCTCATGGAGCAGACAGATAATTGCGTCTTCCACTCCAATCTTTGTCAGATTGGCAAACTGCAGTGGGTCCCGGTGGTCTACCACAGGAGGACTCCTATAGTCCAGGACCAGCCTCTCAAAGGTCTCCATGACATGAGATGTAAGGGCCACGGGTCTGTAGTCAGTAGTTGAAGCGGTGCCGGTCTTCTCCGGAACAGGAACAATGCAGGATGTTTTTCCACAGCAGTGGCACTTTCTGGAGCCTTAGGGACAGACTGGACAGGTGACGGTGGACACCACAAAGCTAGTCAGACCAACTCTAAAGAGCTTCAGGACTGACTCTATCAGGACACAAAGCTTTTCCTGGGCGTAGCTTCCTCAGTTATCCCCTTCCTTGGTCTCCAGTCACAGACAGTCCACGCAGATGGTCAGAGGTGGACGTGTCACTTGCCCCTCCATTTGACGTGGTGTGGGGAGACCGGTCACTGGAAATATGTTGACAATCAGCTGATCTGCTGCACAGTGACACAGTATACCGCCTTGTGGTGAGGAGTTTTTTGACTTTTATTAAATTCATCAAAGTGTGTGAAGTCCTCTCTGCACTTTGTCATTCTGTGGTATTGGGTCTGGTGTGATAAGGGAAAAGACGACTTTAAATGCGGTGAGCAGAAAAGCTGTTAACAATTTCAAAATATGTAAAAGTGACAGGGCCTGAATGTCTTCTGAAGGCGCCATATGTGCCGATCTCAGTTAGTGAAGGGTCCGAGTTCATTTAAGAAATATTAGCTGTTAAGTTGGGGCTCAGTAAGGGAGGCTACCTTCATCTTAGGTGACCAGCCCGGCAGCCATCTGGGTAAGGTCACAGTTCATTTAAACGTGATAATGATCAGAAAATATACCGCATGGTGACAAACTGCTACCTCGTAGTAAGGGGTCCAGGGGTGCTGAGTATCATAAAGGAAAAAAAACGAAATGTTAGTCTCTCTATGATAAAAAAAAATCTTGGGGAGGCAGACTAGAGAGACGAGACGTGAACTTCTCAGAAGACAATTTGAAGTCCCGCGAGAGACACTTGAACCCGCTCCCAGCTCTAACACGCAGCTCGCAGCAGATGATCCGACCGCTTCTCCTTGAGTGCGTTCAGCCACCCTGAACAACAACGCGAGTGGCAGAGACACCAAGTGGCAAAAGGACAGGCTTTAAAATGATCGACGGGCAGCCCCCCTTCACAACGCGAGCAGCGTTACACGTCCTGCGAAAAAAGACAAGCAACCATGCCGGGGGCCGGAAATAAAAGACAAGTACTTTTTTAAAGTAAAAGTGGAAATAATAACCAAACCCGGGGGTGGGCGAGAGAAGCGGTTTTTATTAAAATGGAAATAGTGAGGGTGTTAGAAATGAACTTGATGGACGTGAAGAATTTAAATGTAATCAGGACTCTTTACCCCTAGGGGTACAAAAATCTCTATTAACCCTAATCTGACCTAACCCTTAAGTCACATGTTAATCAGATCACTAAGACTGCATTTTTCAATTTAAGGAACACTGGAAACGTTAGATGTCTCTTTACATTGCTGGGTGCTGTGAAATTAATTCACACTTGTGGTTTTAGTTGCTAGATTTTTTTTTATTTTCTGAAAAATAAAAGAGAAAATATCAACCTATCAATATGAACAATCAATGACAAAAACCAAATGAGCAGATGAGGCGTACATGAGACCACCGCTGCTCCCCCCTTACACTCCTCTTACTCCACACATTAATAAGAACAGGTTACTGATGCCCACCAATGCTTTCCCTTCATTCCCAGTTCAGCTCCAGTTCACCCCCCTCCACAGCACACAGTGCCTGTCCTGCCCCCCCACATTACGGTGAACATTTCTTAGTTGTGGTACGTAAATTCAGGCGTTCATCTTCTTTTAATGGACACTTTGAGCAGCAGCAGTGTGCTGGTCCCCAGAATAATACAATTTTTCCAGCCTGTCCAACGTCGTCCCCGAAGTTCAAAGCTCTGAGCAGTGAATCGGAAATTCATCTTCAACTCCCCTTCATCCACAGAGTACAGCACCCCTTTAAAATCACCCACACATTTTCAATCATCTGTTTATAATAAGCAGACTCCATTCTTATTCTTGAATAAACATTCAACCTACAAATCAAACAAACACCCGCAGGTTGTGATCCTCATTGCTTATTGTTACGGCCGGCTTTGCGTCACCCAATAGAACGTTTAACGGTTTCTGGATTGCTGTAATGCACTCCTGTCTGGTCTACGTAAGGAAGACATCCATCGGTTACAGTTGGTCCAGAATGGAGTAATAAGGAAAAGAAAAGGTGAGCACATCACCCCAGTCATAGCGTCGTTACACTGGTTACCGGTGTCCTTTAGAACTGACTTTCAAATACAGTGGTAGCTCGGTGTACGTCCTTAATCCATTCCAGATCCTTTGACTTATACCAGACAGGACGTATAACAAAATAAGAAATAAAGGGAAAATGATTAATCCATTCCTATGAAAAAAAATCCTATTGTTATTGGCATATTATGCATTGATGGGCGGCACGGTGGCGTGGTGGGTAGCGCTGCTGCCTCGCAGTTAGGAGAAGAGGATTTGCTTCCCGGGTCCTCCCTGCCTGTGTGGAGTTTGCATGTTCTCCCCGTGTCTGCGTGGGTTTCCTCCCACAGTCCAAAGACATGCAGGTCAGGTGGATTGGCAATTCTATCTAATTTGTGTGTGTCCTGCGGTGGGTTGGCACCCTGCCCGGCAGTGGTTCCTGCCTTGTTGGCTGGGATTGGCTCCAGCAGACCCCCGTGACCCTGTAGTTAGGATTCAGCGGGTTGGAAAATGGATGGATGGATATTATACATTGGTGGGGTTGTATAGAATAATTTAAACACTGCTTAATACTAAAATACATAAATACAAAAGCAATTAGATGAAATAAATGAAAATTTAACCTCCCTTTACTTTTTAATAACGTCTTTGTTTTTCACAATCGTAGATACCGTCGTTCTTGGCATACGGTATGCAGCAGCCAAGTCCCGGATATGCATGCCACCCTCATACTTTTCAACAATCAATTCAAATTTACGTGAAAAAACACAAAATCACGTGAAAATTCACAGAGAGTTATAGCGCGGGTTCAATCAATCAATCAATCAACATTTCTTTATATAGCACATATTCATACAAAACAAGTTTTTGCAAGACAGACAGACCACCTTTCGCATTTTAGGTAACTGCCAACCAGTTTGTACAGAATATTAATGTCTCATATCAAAGCTTTGGTTGTCGTGTATGTGCGTCAGAGGATCAGCTCATCAGAGGTATGTAAGACCACTCCGGGACATGAGGGGGTGCTGTCACTAACAGCATCATCTCCTTTTATACCTACACAGTACTGAGAAGATGCCAACTGACCTCACCCCTTCTTGTCTGAGCCCTATAAATCCTGGGCACCTCATTTGGAATGGGGAAGAATTGCAGGACGCAGCTCCTCCCAAGATGGACCCGCTCAGCTGAGCTCCTCAGGACAAACCAGGAAGGCTTTACTGTTTTGTTTGTCTTGATTTTCTGCGCCATTGTGTGCCAGTTTTATTTAATCGACTGATCTGAATTAAACATTTCCTTTGGACTCACTCCTCGCTCCACTCGACCACAGCGTATACTAAACCTGAACCTTTCTTCAATGACTCCACACCTCTGATCACCAGAGACTCCTGGCTAAGATGGCTGCACTGTGCAGCTTCAATCCTTCAGGATGAATTTGCATTGAGGATGTGCAACCGAGAGGGGAGCCACCCATGCGAACGTCTTGCACATAACAGTAAACTTATGAACTGTGTGGAGAATCACACGACAAAAACAAATACATTCTGAAAAGGAAAGTCTTGCACACCATTAGAACTTGAAGTCCAAGTACGGCTCACCGCACTCAAGTTTCAGATGTCACTTTCAGGCAGCAGAGATAAAACCAGAAGATGTCTAGCCAGGACTAAGATACCCAGGGCACCAGAGCTCCTCGGCTGCACGTTTCCACCACAACATCAAACTGAATGTGACGTCTCCTCGAGATTCCTCTTTCAACCTACTGCAAGGTGACTGCTTACAAATGCAAATGGCATCCGGTCATAAACATACGTGAGATTTACACTGCAGGTGGGCTCGACCATGCAAACTGCATCCAGTTATTCTGCGTACCCTTTTTGAACGCAGCTCTCAAGTTGCACCTTGGTGTTTGTTTCCTCATTTGCTCCTTCCTCATTGCTCACACCCTGCAGTCATGCAATGACTCTGAGTCTTTCTATATTCATATGGACTTCCTTTAGTGGTGTTTATGGTCTTCATGAAATGTGGTGGCCCTAAATTGCACAATCGCACATCTTCCTAGCCCAGCAAAGTTAAGTAATACCACCCTGGGATGATACAGGGGCACTGTCGCTAACTGCATCCTCTCTTCTACCCACAGCTCCGACAGGCCACCCCAGGTAGACACCTAGTCCTTCCTACTGTGTCCAGAGCGGACTCCACCCCTTATGGTTGGATGCCATAAAACCACAGGAGCCCCTGAAGGCGGCATCTGATGATGACGATCCACCCAGCAAACACAAAGCACGGAGCTCCAGTGTGGTGGCAATTGTTACTCTTGTTTTCAGTCTGCTGGAGCCAGAATTAATAGAGAACCCACATGGGAGTGTTCACTTGATACCCCATTCTCCATCCTGGCAATTGGTGGTCTACCTGCCTGGTTACTATATATACAGTATATATATAAATATATATATATAATGTATATATATATATTGTGATGGACAGCCGGGGATCCTGCCCGGACGGGATGCCCTTTATAGGAGAAGACTGGGGGAATGGGCATACTGCCAGGAATACCTCTCCCGGGACACGAGAAGGCAGCCCCCTTGGGTTTCATCGGGACCACAGAACTGGAGCTTGGAAGCTCAACTCAGTGCGGGTCCGTGGCCACCACCAGGGGGCACCTGGACAGCTCCAGAGTCTGGACACACAGTACTTCCGCCACACCCGGACATGCTGCCAGAAGAGGAGCAGAGTTCTGGTGCAGCACTTCTGCCACACCCGGAAATGCTGCCAGATGTTAGTCAAGGGGCACCTGGAGCACTTCCAGGTGCACTATAAAGGAGCCCGTCTCACTCCATTCAAAAGCCAGAGTCGAAGGATGAAGCTTGGGAAGAAAGGATCAGAGGAGAGAGAAAACAGAGAAGGACTGAGTACTGTGGTTGGAGCACTGTGTTGTGTGCAGAACTTGGGAAAAATAAACGTGTGTGTTTTGGACATACAGTGTCTGTCTGTCTGTGCCAGGGGCCCGTCTTCTACTATATATATATTGTGAAGGACAGCTGGGTCCCATGCCTGGCAGGGACATCCCTGCTGCTTATGTTCTGGGGGAGCCGCCATGGGCAGTCCAATACCTCCCCCGGGATGCTTGGTGGCAGCCTCCCTGGCCGACGGTGATTCCCCAACCGCCCGCAGGGCTCCATGGAAGATGGAGTCCTCCACAGCTTGGTTGGGGCCTGGGGTGGCCGCTAGGGGGGGCTGTCTGCTTCCCACAGCCTGGCTGGACGAGTCTTCAGCCCCACCCGGAAGTGCAATTAGGACCAGGTGGTTAATGACCTGGAACGCTTCCGGGTGGGCTATAAAAGGGCCCAGCCACCACCACTCGAAGAGCCAGAGTTGGGAGGAAGGAGACGAAGCTTGAGGAGGAGTGGTGGTAAAGGAAGGAAGAGAACTGTTTTGTGCTGGTGTTTTGGGGACTGTGCTTGGGCTGTGTGGCATGGGGAAGACGTGTCCCACAGCCGAAGAAAAATAAAGTATTTGTGTTTTTTATACGTGCCTCTTTGTCGGGTCAGGTGCCTATATAGCGCCTTTGTTACTATATTGTGGCAGATGGCTGGGGAAACTACCCAGCCAAGATGCCTGGAAGATCCACAAGAGGGACAATACCTCTCCTGGGCCACGAGAACAGAGCTGGGAAGCTCATCCCTGTTGGGGCCCATGGCTCCTGCCAGGGGGTGCCTGGACGATTATGGAACCCTGAATGGCAGCACTTCCGCCACACTGAAGGAATTCCAGTGACACCCAGAGTGCCGCCGGAAGATCGTCACAGAGCACCTGGAGCATATCCGGGTACTGCATAAAAGGGGCCACCTCACTCCATTCTGAGAGCTGGAGGCGGGAGGCGGAAGACGGAGCTTGTGGGGAAAGGAGTAGAGGGAGGCGGCAGAAAGATTCGAGGAGAAAGAAAGGAAAAAGGGACTGAGTTGGCTGATTAAGGCATCGTGGTGTTGTTATTGGTAATACATTGTCTGTCTGTGTCCGGGGGCTGTCCTTCCATAATATATATTGTAAATGACAAAATAAGGTTAGAAAAAGAGTTGGGGAATCCACCCTGCATATTGTACACACTGCCAGGCAAACAAAATAACAGCACCAGAGGGCTGCCTGGTTCAGCGTCCAAATAAGAACAAAAAAAAGAAAGGGGAGGTGCCATGTTTTAATAGTCAGGGGGAAGGAAGAGGCGGGTCAAAGGATGCTCAGGGCTGAAGTGAGGTCAGTAGGAGGCGTGGCTAGGAGGGAGTGCAGGAACTTGGAGGAGTTTAAGGCAGGTTTCTGTTCAGGTGATCTGCAGAAGGGGAAGAAGAAGACAGGTTTGTGCACTTCGTCAATCCCCCCGTCTTGTTTTCTGTCCTCAATTAAGCCCTTAGCCTGCCTCCAAGCATACATGTGTCACTATTTATATATATACTAGCCTTGTAAGCCTATGCTGTAAAAAGCCCAGGGTCCTAGAAAATATTGAAATTGTCAGAAAAAAATAAAAATGTAGAAATGTCAGGTAACTGAAAGGAACTCCTCTGAGCGTCTCTCTCCGAGGAGGATTCGCTTTACCGATGTGCTCGGAACCCTAGTGCATTAGCAGCGGGAGGAAAAGTAAAAGGGATAGCGTTTTGCCGATGTTAGCCTCTAAGCGACTTCGTCTTTCTTCTGAGGTTTCGTTTTGCTGACATGCTGGCCTCCCTTGTGTGATTAGCGGCTAAGCGAGTTTTCTGTATCCTCAGAGGCGGAGCCCTCACCCCAACTCCACCTCTTACATCTGGGCTGGACAGACAGACAGACACACACTTCCACGCGTAGACGTTTATATATAAGATATAGTCAAGGATTCTGATTCAACTCCATGTCTCAACAGGTTCTTCCAGTTTCCCACACCTTTTTGTGTAAACAGGTGCTTCCTGGCTTCACCCCTAGTGATCCTGAGAATGTGATTCATCCTTTAAAGATGAAAGAACTCTGCTGGGTCTGCTTTATCAATGCTTTTGAGGATTTTGAAGACCTGCATTTGAACCCCCTGCTGGGACTGAACAGGTTTGATTCTCTGAGTCCGCCACAGTAGGTCAAGTCCTTAAATTGTGAGGTGCTCTTGGTTGCTCTTCTGTCAAGTCAAGTCAAGTCAAGTCGGGAAGCGGGCACTGGTACAGCACATTGCCACACCCAGTGCACGATGAAACAACTCGGGATCCCGGTTGGCAACCCAACAGCCAGACACGCGGTCCAGTCTCACCCTCCGGAAATGACCCTCTATCTGCCGCAGCCAGGTGTTATGTGGGCGACCCCTTGGCCTGGTCCAGCCACTTGTGTCTCTAACAATGAGGATCTTACAAGCTGGATCACAATCTGGTAAATGCGCCACATGGCCGTAGTGCCGTAACTGACGCTCCCTCACAATGCAGGTCATGTGCCTCATTCGGGACTCCATGAGCAACACAAAGTCAAACCAACGGTACCCAAGGATTTTCTGGAGAGACACACTACCAAAGGAGTCCAGTCTTCATCTCAGGTCACTGGATAGCGTCCATGTCTCGCAACCACATAGCAAGATAGGAAGAACCAGGACTCTGAAGACTTGGACCTTCGTCCTTTTGCAGATATCAGAAGCGCCACACACCCCTTTCCAGTGACCTCATGACCCCTCATGCTCTCCCAATCCGTCTACTGACTTCACAGGAAGAGTCACCAGAGACATGAATGTCACTGCCAAGGTAAGTAAACCTCTCAATGATGAGGTCGACACTCTCTCCGCACACAGACACACTGCTGATGGCCGTGCCCAAGAGGTCATTAAAGGCCTGATGTTGGTTTTTATCAGGACGCTCACAAGCCCAGACACTCAGACTCCTCACTCGGTCTCTCGAGCGCCCCGATCAGAGCCTCCATTGACTGCATGAAGATCACAGCATCATCAGCAAAGTCAAGATCAGATGTCCCACAGCTGCTGGACCCCACGACCTGCCCAACACCCAGTCCATACAAGCACTGAACAGAGTAGGAGCAGAACAGACCCCTGATGAAGCCCAGAATCAACTGGGAAAAATGCAGAGGTCCTGCCAGCACTCACTGTACCAGTGTACAGGCCAGCCATGATATCCAGCAACCTTGAGGGGATCCTGCAAACCCTCAGGATGTCCCACAGGGCAGATCGATCAACCGAGTCAAACGCTTTATGAAAATCGACAAAGGCTGTAAAGAAACTCTGCCGATATTCGTGTCTGTGCTCCGTGAGAACCCTCAGTGCCAGGATGTGGTCGATGGTGGACTTCTTAGGTGTAAAACCAGACTGTTCTGGTCGCTGGTAGGTGAGCAAGTGATCACAGATCCTTTTGAGGACCCTATCAAGGACCTTACCTGGCACCGAGAGCTGTGTTATCCCCCTGTAGTTGCCGCAATCCAGGGGATCACCCTTCCCTTTCCAGATAGGGACGACAAATCCCGTTTTCCAGTCAGTTAGGATGATACCCGCCTCCCAAATGGAAGCAAAGATTGCTTGCAATGCCAGGAGGACAGCCTGACCACCAGCCTGGAGAAGTTCACTCCAGATACCACAGATCCCTGCAGCCTTTCCCCCCCTTCAGCTGGTTCACCAACTGTGCCATCTCAGTGAGACTGGGGGGTTCACAGCTAATTGGAGGATCAGCTCTCCTTTGCACTTCTTTAACACGCTGCTCTTGTTTTTGTAGTGTGGTGACCTGAATTGCACACAATTGTCCAGAGGTGGCCTCACGAGTGTATTAATATACTGCAAGCATATTTAAATGGCAGTGATACGCTGTTAAGGGCTCACAAGGGGCATCATTGAATCCATCTCCCTGCAGGTTTGAGGTACATTTTATTGATCTGGTTTCTTCTTCTTCATCTTATTATTATTATTATTAGTTTGTTCTCAAAGCCCTTTGCTATCTCAGCTACCCTTTGTCACCCTTCAGTTTGCAACCGTATATCAAAGCAGGCACCACGACCACAGCTCCACTTGTGCGCTCCACTCGTTTCTGTTTAATTCACACGTAGATCTGCTCTGCACAGAAGCCATCAGATAAGCGCCGAGTTTCAAGTGAAATTTGTCTCGGTTTGAAGTCCCGGCATTTCAGATGGTTTCCGTCACACCCGCTAGGTTCGAGTGCTCTGCCAATTGTAAACCCACAAATTTTTTTTGTGAGGGTTTTGAGCAAAAAAAAAATAAAAAAGGGCACGTTTGTCACTCCAGAGTAAACTAAGTCGGTTTTTTGTTCACATCCGTCAGTCGTTCCCACACTCGACCGGTTCTGGGTTTGCTGTCTGCGAGGGACAAAATGAAAAACAGCGAGTTTCGGGGAGACAGCAACAGCGAGCTACTTTGGTCGAGGTCCTGCAGATGTTCTATAAATGGGATTGGACCAAATTAAAATGGAGGAACCCTTCCAAGCCTAAAAAAAAAGTTTTAAGGAACTGACTCTAGAATGGCCGTACTTCAGTATCAGACTTGAAAGTTCCACGTTCTGCTTTTTATTGCGATTGCCCAATTGCCGTTTCCTCTTAATTTTGCTGTCCTAAACATTCAACTGTTTCTTTTTTCCCCTTTCCTTGTAATGTCATTTTTTTTTTTTCTTTTTGCCCGTATTCGGCTACAGACTTGAAAAGCAGAAGACCCTCGACCTACGAATCCTACCCATCAAGATGGTTTGATGACACACCAGGGGTAACTTAAGATGCCTCGCGCATCTCATTGAGTTCATTTGAAATGTCAGTTGGAGTCTCGCCTGCTCTTCTCTCCTGTGCCACCCACTTTTGGAGATATGGCCTGCATGGGTGGGCTCTCCCACTCCACATGTGTCTTGAAAGCCCACCTTTATGTTTGTTCACTTCTGAGGTATTAGGGCCTAGCGCCTTTGTATTCTGATAATGGATGGCCCGGCGCTGGATGTTGCTCAGCCTTTTCATTTATTTCCAGAAGTGTGGCTAAGTAGCCGTAATCTACTCGTCGTCCCACCACGGGAGGTCCTTCAGTTCCACGGCGCCTAAACTCTGCAATTCTTTCCACCTGATCTTCCACTCCACTGATCTTCACCGATTGCGACTGCTCTGCTCTCTCAGCTTTCATATCTAATCTCACGACTTTCTGTTCAATGAACATTTCTCATTTCCTCCCATGCTTATTTATTGATTAATTTCTGTTCAATGCTTTTATGGACTGGGTGGTGGACGGGGTCGTGGGGTCCCGTGGCTGGGGGGGCTTCTGTCGATGAAGAAAGAATCAGTGATCTGGACTTTGATGACGACACTGTGATCTTCAATGGAGGCTCTCGAGAGACTGAGTGAGGGGTCTGAGTGTCTGGGCTTGTGAGGGTCCTGATAAAAACCAAAGAGCCAGGCCTTTAATGACCTCCTGGGCACAGCAGTGTGTCTGTCTGCGGAGAGAGTCGACCTACCTCAGCAGCGACATTCGTGTTATGCTGTGAAGCTTTACATTCTGTTTTAAAATATGAACATGAACACTGAAAAAAGAAAAATGCAATAATAAGAGGAAATCAGAAGGGCCGCTTGCTTTTCTCACTGCACTGAAAGTGTTTTTGAATTTCCTTTCATGTTTATACTTTGGCTGTTTTTGAAGTCGAGTTTCTTTGAAGACTTTGTTAGACATTAAGTGTTAGCACTGAGGTCATCTTACACCTTTTATTTTTTTTCATTCAGCTTGCCAGAAGAGTTTGTCAGACAGTTATTTTAATGTACTGCTCTTTATTTTTGGTATTATTCTCAGAGTGAATGCTTCACATTTCAGTCTGATGCAACCTCTGTTCGGTTTTGAAAATATAGGATTACTGATAAATATGATTCATGGAAACACTGAGTTCGTTATTAGTTTTTCCTCTTTTTGTTACCCTTTACCAACACAAGAAAGGGCAGAGCAGACGGCTCTCCTTTAATGTGGGTGGTGACACCCATCTGTGATGTGCTGGGTAGGCGACGCCAACTCGAGAGAGGCCCACCGAACCATAAAGCTAATTGAAAGGGCAGGCCCAGGTATGGGACCCACTGTGGACCCCCTGGAGTTCAGAGTGGAATTAAGACAAAACAGAGTGCCATTATGAACAACGCTGCACATCCTCTCTGTGACACCCCGACACTGAGGACTTTCAGCTGACAAATGTCAGGAAATGAGACAGGGGCTCATTATAAACCAACAGCAATACACCTGTATAGCGCCTTCCGCCATGTCACACGTTTACTTTCATGAAGTCAATCTGGTGTGTCGTCAGACCTTAGTGTGTGTTAATCTCTCTCTCTCTCTCTCTATCTATCTAATCCTGCCTACTATACCAGATTCTATCTATCTATTAAATACAGTAGTACTGTAAACAAGTGTATGTCAGTCATATAAGGTTTCTCTTAATTCTCTCTTAGTCTATTATACTAAGTACTAAGTATTTTGTTTCTATTAAACAGCCTTTCATGTCAATCTGCCTGTTATATAGTTTCTTTCATACATGCAGTATGTATTATAGAGTGCCTTTCCTCTATCTATCTATCTATCATATAGTGCTTTGCATATCCATCTATCCATCTATCTATTGTAGAGACTGGCCCGGACACAGACAGGCAGACACGTTAAACTCACCCCACACACGTTTATTAACACAGTCCATATTTACAGTAAGTGCTCAAAACCCCAAAAGTCCCCCAACATCCTTACAACTCAATTCACAGCGCCTTTCACTTTAGGCCGCCACCTTGCCTCTCCTCCAAGACCTTGTCTTCTCCTCCCGACTCCAGCCATTGTCTGAAGGGAGGCGGCCCCTTTTATAAGCACCCGGATGCGCTCCAGGTGTGTTCCGGCAACCTCCTACCGACTCGCCCCAGTGTGGCGGAAGTGCTGGCTGCATACCCTGAAGCACTCCGGGTGTCCCCATTCTTCTTCCCCCCGGCCCTTCTAGGGCATATAGTGCCTTTCATATCTATCGATCTGTCTATCTATCAAAAGGCGCTTTTCCACTGCATAGTACGGCACAGCACGGTTCAGTACAGCTCACTTTGGTTCGGCTCAGTTCGGCTCGGTTTGCGTTTTGACTGCACTTTAGTACCGCTTTAGAGTGGGCGGGATTATTCACGTGTCGTTAGAGTTGCGCCGCCTCTACCGCTGTGACACCGTGGAACTTTTACAACAACACGCAGACAACGACAACACTTTAGCTCGACGACGCGCAAGGGTAAGCATCTAAAAAAAGCACATCACTAGCTAACTTTTATCACTGTTGCAAAGCATAAAATGAACTTAACTGCCAGTGTAACATTAAAATGCTGATTCTCTATATTACAGATCTTCCACATTTTGCAAAAAAGTCGCCGCAACAGACCATCTGTTTGGACATTTAACCGTGCTTCAGAGTGGTGGGATGTGATTGTTCCTGGTTTTACAAACACTCAGTGGCTGGAGAACTTTCGAACGTCTGAAGAAACATTCATCCACTTATGCAACAAACTGCGTCCAGCGATGGAGAGACGGGACACAAACTTCCGCGTGTGTGTACCTTTAAAGAAAAGAATAGCCAGTGACGCAGTAATGACGATTTTCTCCGGCCAGTCAGTGACCAGCAGTTTACACGTCACGTTTTGGTAACGGTTCGGCGCGCTTGGAACCTCGGCTGAGGTGGTACTAAAAAAAGGACCAGGTACCAGGTACTGTTCCCAGTGGAAAACCCCCCAAAAGTGAGCTGAACTGAACCGTGTCGTGCTGTACTATGCAGTGGAAAAGCACCAGTAGAGTTCCTTTCACGACTATAGAGTGCATCCAGAAAGTATTCACAGCGCATCACTTTTTCCACATTTTCTTATGTTACAGCCTTATTCCAAAATGGATTAAATTCATTTTTTTCCTCAGAATTCTACACACAACACCCCATAATGACAACGTGAAAAAAGTTTACTTGAGGTTTTTGCAAATTTACTAAAAATAAAAAAACTGAGAAATCCCATGTCCATAAGTATTCACAGCCTTTGCCCAATACTTTGTCGATGCCCCTTTGGCAGCAATTCCAGCCTCAAGTCTTTTTGAATGTGATGCCACAAGCTTGGCACACCTATCCTTGGCCAGTTTCGCCCGTTCCTCTTTGCAGCACCTCTCAAGCTCCATCAGGTTGGATGGGAAGCGTCGGTGCACAGCCATTTTAAGATCTCTCCAGAGATGTTCAATCAGATTCAAGTCTGGCCACTCAAGGACATTCACAGAGTTGTCCTGAAGCCACTCCTTTGATATCTTGGCTGTGTGCTTAGGGTCGTTGTCCTGCTGAAAGATGAACCGTCGCCCCAGTCTGAGGTCAAGAGCGCTCTGGAGCAGGTTTTCATCCAGGATGTCTCTGTACTTTGCTGCAGTCATCTTTCCCTTTATCCTGACTAGTCTCCCAGTTCCTGATGCTGCCACCACCATGCTTCACTGTAGGGATGGTATTGGCCTGGTGATGAGCGGTGCCTGGTTTCCTCCAAACGTGACGCCTGGCATTCACACCAAAGAGTTCAATCTTTGTCTCATCAGACCAGAGAATTTTGTTTCTCATGGTCTGAGAGTCCTTCAGGTGCCTTTTGTCAAACTCCAGGCGGGCTGCCATGTGCCTTTTACTAAGGAGTGGCTTCCGTCTGGCCACTCTACCATACAGGCCTGATTGGTGGATTACTGCAGAGATGGTTGTCCTTCTGGAAGGTTCTCCTCTCTCCACAGAGGACCTCTGGAGCTCTGACAGAGTGAGCATCGGGTTCTTGGTCACCTCCCTGACTAAGGCCCTTCTCCCCCGATCGCTCAGTTTAGATGGCCGGCCAGCTCTAGGAAGAGTCCTGGTGGTTTTGAACTTCTTCCACTTAACGGATGATGGAGGCCACTGTGCTCACTGGGAACTTCAAAGCAGCAGAAATGTTTCTGTAACCTTCCCCAGATTTGTGCCTCGAGACAATCCTGTCTCGGAGGTCTACAGAGAATTCCTTTGACTTCATGCTTGGTTTGTGCTCTGACATGAACTGTCAACTGTGGGACCTTCTATAGACAGGTGTGTGCCTTTCCAGATCAGGTCACATCAACTGAATTGACCACAGGTGGACTCCAATTAAACATCTCAAGGATGATCAGGGGACACAGGATGCACCTGAGCTCAATTTGGAGCTTCATGGCAAAGGATGTGAATACTTACGTACATGTGATGTCTCAGTTATTTTATTTTTAATAAATTTGCAAAAACCTCAAGTAAACTTTTTTCACGTTGTCATTATGGGGTGTTGTGTGTAGAATTCTGAGAAAAAAAATGAATTTAATCCATTTTGGAATAAGGCTGTAACATAACAAAATATGGAAAAAGTGATGATGCGCTGTGAATACTTTCCGGATGCCCTGTATATGTATGTATATATATATATGTGTGGGTGTGTGTGTGTGTGTGTGTGTTTTAATAACTCCTTGTATGACTCTTTATCTGTCCCAGCATTTATTCAATTGAACGCCGGCCCTGCACTACACACGTGTACTTCAGGGTGAGCGCTTATTGGTTGGCAGCTCTGTCAGCCACACAGTGCCCGCCCCTATGACGTGCGTAAGACTGAAACCAGTCGCAGAGTAGAATAGTTGACCTAAAGCCGCCGGGTGTTCCATGCACTGTGAGATAATGTAAGTGAAGTTTACGACTGCAAAGGCGTGTAATGTGACAAAGTCGCCCGCTCATGAAGCCGAGACACCCGGGGTGCAGCCTGTTGTTACTCACCCACTTCAACCACAGCGTTTCCCCGTCATTATGAGACCCCTCTAAATGTTCGTTCGGCTTGCCACGTCCTAGCAGTTGGGCAGAAATGCATTTTGAAAAGAAGGCGCTTCTGCAGTCTACACTCCTAAAAAATCGAGGTGACAAAGCTGACCTTCAGGGAGATGACATGGGGGTCCCATTGTGCATCCCAAAAGCACCACCCACATGAAGGGTCTAGAAAGAACCTTCGTTTATTTCGCTCATCTGTAAAAGATGCTTAACAGATTTGAGAAATATCAGTGGGCTGTAGCTACAGTCTCGGATCCTCCTTTTTGCTCGGTGGTATCCTGCTACAGGTAGTTTATAGACTTTAAATAATTTCTGTTTTCTCCACATATTGGGACGTTTTAAAACCCCCAAAGAACCAAATTCATATGCAAAGACCTCTTCCCAGAATGAAATGGCCCCTGTCACGCACAAGAGATCGCGCAGCCCAATAAAGAACCGGAGTACTTAAGAGTGCTGCCGCCCTTCACGGAGACCAGAGCAGTCCTTTCACTTTTACTTGGTCAAGGCGTGGTTTGGAGTGAATGCAGACCCCCGGAAAAACAGCCTCTTCATAAACCTGTAAGAAGACTCCCCCTCACATCACACTGGCGGCCAGCGGCAGCAGCAGCAGCCCTCTGTCGTCTCCGCTATGGCGTTTTCTCTTCGTCTTTTAATCTTCGTAGCTGCAGGTATGTGTGTGTTTTGTTTTTTAGGGGTCGACGTTAACAGTTGATTGATACCTCTGGGGCGAATCTCGAAAAAAACAAAAAAAAAAAAACTGAGAAACTAAGCACCACCACCCTTCACCTACAGGCATGGAAATAACACAACCGTTAACGAGTATGAGAATCGGTCAAACAGGTTCAGCCTAATGTGTGCAGTTTATGATGGCGCAGCGCTTAGCGCGGCTGCTTCTCGGCTCCTGCAAGTCGCCCTTAGAGTTTGGTGTTGCTTTCAGTCGGAGAGGAGTTCACACGTTCTATCCGAGGCTGCGTATATCCGCTTATCCGGTATTCTTCTCAAGTCCTAAAACTCGGCGGATTCGTCAATCGGTAACGTTTAAGGGCTCTTTGGGTGACTTTGGTGCTCCGTGATGAACGTGCGCTCTTTTCAAGATGCTGCTTTGCCCCACATGTTGTTGGGATTAAATGACTAGGAGAACGCAATGCTCTCTCGGAATAATGGTGGGCAAGAGGTACTTCGAGTGGGGTGGTGCTCATTTAGGACCAAAATGGTAATACGGCATTATTTGGGTTGAGTGTGTGTGTGTGAAATAATGTGATAAACTGTCAAAAATCACCACATAATAGAATACTATCACTGTACTTCACTTTGCTTTATACTGTAAAGAACTGCTACTGACTTTAACGGCACCAAATAGCCTCTACGCCAGGTCACTATTCTGGAAGTGGTGCACTGCTACAAGTACTTAGGGGGTCCATGTCAATGACAGGTAGGATTGCATGGTCTCGTAAGGCTCTTCTTCTTTAAGGACTCATATGGTGGTGACGTCCTTCACATCTTCATCAACTCTGGTGGCCAGTGTGCTGCATCCATAACATCACTTTGAGAGGCTCTCCGAATTATCAAGCTAATTAAAAGATCAGGCTCGGTTATGGGATACACTCTGGACCCCCCTGGAAGTAGCAAAGCAGGAGAGGGTTAAAATAAAACTGAATATTGTTAAGTATAATGCTGCACACCCTGCCTCTGGCACACTGAGGACTTTAAGTCACTGAATTATTCGCTATAAGTGTGTGAAGAAACGCAACGGGGGCTTCTTTACGCCAACAGCGATACGCCTGTATAGCGCCTCACGGGGACTGGTGAGTTTTCTGACTTGGGTTATAATAATAAGAATTCTTTGCATTTATATAGCGCTTTTCTTACTACTCAAAGCGCTCAGCAATTGCAGGTTAAGGGCCCTGCAAAGCAGAGTCCCTATTGGCATTTACGGGATTCGAACCGGCAACCTTCCGAATGTCAGTGCAGATCCCTATAGCCTCAGAGTCACCACTCTGCCTACAGTGCTCACCCTGTGGCCCTCTTGTACCTCCGAGATAAAATAAAAGGCTATAATAACAGGACAAGTCAGAGTTTTCACCGACAAAAACAAACTCCGCTATGCAGCACATTCCCCTAACAAACTTAGACCCTCATGACGATTATAACTCATCAGACCTGAATGCAAAGTTTTTTTTATATAATTATTAAAGAAAATGCGAGTCCTGATTGGCTGATATGAGTGGGACACGATCAGAGCAGGTGGGTGTCTAATAAGACACGTTTATGAAATCGAACATCTGACGTCATAAAAAAATAAGAAATCGTCAAAAAGGCCGTTCAAAACGAGGGCCAAGGGGCGTGGCCAAAAGAGCTCTCAATAACTAAGAAAAGAGATCGAAATAGAAGACGAAAGACCTGCCGTTTGGAGCCTAAAAAAATCTAAAGGATGATCTCGACTGCGGTTTGTACGGCTTGTTCAGACTAACGCGGCTGACTTTACTGATGGTCGAGAAGAGGCTGAAATGAATGCGTAAAAATGAAGTCCCGTAATCCCAGCACGAATGAGAAAAACAATGTGGAAGACAACGAGGACACTACAGGTGACATGACGCACCAGACAATGCCACACACGACATTTAAGAGGGGTTCCCTTTAAGGGGATGGTCCTTTTGAACTCCCATTAAAGCGCCTCGAGGTCTTTAATCTGATTTTGGTTACAGTATTACGGAAAGTCGAACTATTGCATCATCTTAGAACCTTTTCAAATACGGAGGCTTCATCCGGCCATTCAACCTACCCCAAAAATCCACAGCATCGGCTCCTAATCCGCAAAACAGGCCATTAGTGTCTCGATTTTCTCTGTACGTTTACTCTTTGCCGGATCTCAGCTCTGATTTCGAGCCCACTGAGCTTCGGGTCTTCCACTTGCGCTCCGAATTCCGTATCGATCGGTGCACAGCAGAGTGAGCGGCAAAACCATTTAAGAGACCCAAGTGAAAGAGTCCTTTATGCGTGACTAATGTGTGGAATGTTGGAGAGATCGGTTAGTTTAAATTTAAATCATTATTGTTTAAAAAAATAAACTTTGAAAAAAAAAAAGAGTTTTAACAAATATTTTAAATTAAGAAACCATTTGTCGCCGCAGAATCTTCCCTACTACTTGATGTGATGCTTTAATTTGGAATTCCATTCCCAGACTGTGAAGTTCTCCCCGTTTTCACATCCCCTTTTTGTGGGTACCCTGGTTTGCTTCCACGTTATCAAAGATGTCGATCCACGTCTCAGAAGTGGACTTGCTGGGATTCAAGGCTCGAGGTGGAACCAGTTTATTGGCGGTACTTTCGTCGGCGTCTTGCCACTCTTTGCCTTTCGTTGTTCCTTTCACATGGCAGGTTAGTTGAGCGGTGGTGGAGGAGGAAGGTCAGAGTACTGCAATACACCAGCAGCGTAAGGGGACCCCCGTGAAACTTCGAGTGAAACTAAGAAATGATGATGGTAGAAATTTTAAGAAGCGAGTACCGGCCCTCTCATAACTACTGCAGTGGTTCTCAACCTGTGGGGCTGGCCCTCCTAGGGGGGTGCGAAGTAACAAAAAGGGGGGCGCGAAGATGTGAAAACAAGAATCAAAAATATTTAAAAAAATCTGTTGAAACCAAAACAAATTAACTTAAACTGCATTCTGGTACTACAGTAGAGCAATAAATATAGAGTTAGATAAATGTTGATGAAAGTTAAGTAGGTATAATAAAATATATTCCATCCATCCATTTTCCAACCCGCTGAATCCGAACACAGGGCCACGGGGGTCTGCTGGAGCCAATCCCAGCCAACACAGGGCACAAGGCAGGAACCAATCCCGGGCAGGGTGCCAACCCACCACAGGACATACACAAACACACCCCAAGCACACACGAGGGCCAATTTAGAATCGCCAATCCACCTAACCTGCATGTCTTTGGACTGTGGGAGGAAACCGGAGTGCCCGGAGGAAACCCACGCAGACACGGGGAGAAGATGCAAACTCCACGCAGGGAGGACCCGGGAAGTGAACCCAGACGGGTCTCCTAACTGCGAGGAAGCAGCGCTACCACTGCTCCACCCGTAATAAAATATGCATCTATGATATATTATTAATTAAAAAAGAACAAATTGGTATTAGTGGACTCCTTTCAAAAAAACGTTAGGGGGGAGAGATTAAAACTGTTATGAAATATTTAAAGGTTGAGAAACGCTGAAGTACTGACTTGGCTGTCCTGACGGCGGTTTGGATGACGCTCAAGATGATTAGTTAAACTTTACCTCTGCTGACGCGGTCACGGGTAACAATGAGCAAGCATTGTTTGTATTGTGGCCACCAGGGGGAGCTGTATCTCCCCAACCGCCCAACACACGGGCCTTGGCACAAGTTGGCAATGAACACAGGGCTTTATAGATAGATAGAGTGAAAGGCACTATATAATAGATAGATAGATAGATAGATAGAGTGAAAGGCACTATATAATAGATAGATAGATAGATAGAGTGAAAGGCACTATATAATAGATAGATAGATAGATAGATAGAAAGGCACTATATAATAGATAGATAGATACTTTATTAATCCCAAGGGGAAATTCACATAATCCAGCAGCAGTATACTGATACAAAGAAACAATATTAAATTAAATAGTAATAAAAATGAAAAAAAATAAATAAATAAATAAAAAAAGCAGACAATAACTGAGTAATGTTAGCATTTACTCCCCCGGGTGGAATTGAAGAGTCGCATAGTGTGGGGTCTCCTCAGTCTGTCACTGAAGCTACTCCTCTGTCTGGAGATGATCCTGTTCAGTGGATGCAGTGGATTCTTCATGATTGACAGGAGTTTGCTCAGTGCCGTCGCTCTGCCACAGATGTTAAACTGTCCAACTTTACTCCTACAATAGAGCCTGCCTTCTTAACAAGTTTGTCCAGGTGTGAGGCGTCTTTCATCTTTATGCTGCCACCCCAGCACACCACCGTGTAGAAGAGGGCACTCGCCACAACGTCAGTAGAACATCTGCAGCATCTTACTGCAGATGTTGAAGGATGCCAACCTTCTCAGAAAGTATATTCTGCTCTGACCTTTCTTACATAGAGCATCAGTATTGGCAGTCCAGTCCAATCTGTCATCCAGCTGCACACCCAGATATTTAAAGGTCTGCACCCTCTGCACAGTCACCTCTGATGATCACAGGGTCCATAAGGGGCCTGGGCCTCCTAAAATCCACCACCAGCTCCTTGGTCTTGCTGGTGTTAAGGTGTAGGTGGTTTGAGTCGCACCATTTAACAAAGTCCTTGATTAGGTTCCTGTACTCCTCCTCCTGCCCACTCCTGATGCAGCCCACCATAGCAGTGTCATCAGTGAACTTTTGCACGTGGCAGGACTCCGAGTCATATTGGAAGTCTGATGTATATAGATTGAACAGGACCAGAGAAAGTCCAGTCCCCTGCGGCGCTCCTGTGTTGCTGACCACAATGTCAGACCTGCAGTTCCCAAGACGCACATATTGAGGTCTGTCTGTAAGATAGTCCACAATCCATGCCACCCGGTGTGAATCTACTCCTATCTCAGTCAGCTTGTCCCTAAGGAGCAGAGGTTGGATGGTGTTGAAGGCACTAGAGAAGTCCAAAAACATAATTCTTACAGCACCACTGCCTCTGTCCAGGTGGGAGAGGGATCGGTGTAGCATGTAGATGATGACATCCTCCGCTCCCACCTTCTCCTGGTATGTGAACTGCAGAGGGTCGAGGGCGTGGCGGACCTGTGGCCTCAGGGGGTGAAGCAGCAGCTGCTCCATGGTCTTCATCAGATGTGACGTCAGAGCAACAGGCCGAAAGTCATTCAGCTCACTAGGACGTGATACCTTTGGGACTGGGGTGATACAAGATGTTTTCCAAAGCCTTGAGACTCTCCCCTATTCCAGGCTCAGGTTGAAGATGCGCTGTAGAGGACTCCCCAGTTCCAACGCACAGGCCTTCAGCAGTCGTGGCGATACACCATCTGGACCCGCTGCTTTGCTGGCACGAAGTCTTTTCAGCTCTCTGCTCACATGGGCTGCTGTAATTGTGGGTAATTATTTAGTGCGAGACTCTTACAGGGATGAGAGGAAGAGAGGTTCCCACACTACAACTCTGTATCTCTGTAATACTTTGTCTCTTTGTCCTCCTCCTCCCAATTCTGGCACCCAGACTCTAATCCACCTGGGAGCACTTCTGGTGTCCTGAAGCTGTGGCTCAGAATCCCTTCTGGATGGAGCTGGAGCCCAACACAACAGGGCTCACCATGCCTCCCTGGAGGCATCCACTGATAACCACAGGTCTCATCTGATAAACTCCAGTTCCCAAGATGCCGTGTGGGAATCCTGTGGTGACAATGAATCCTGGGGGGCTGCCATCTATTGTTCTGGGGGAGACAATGTCATGTTGTGGGCGTGGTGGCCAGGTCTGGTTCTCAATACAACTCTGGCTGGGTTGCCAGTCTTTGTGTGGCATCTCTCACGGTATTTAAATATGTTTCTAAAGCCTTCTGTGTTCTTGCTGTCTAGGGCTTGTGTACAGACCACAATAAAAAATACTGTCAGCAACCCACATGTCTTTTTTTACATATGGCGGCCTGTTCATTCAATAGACACATTGATATTCTCTAAGTCAGCAGGTGACAGTGCTTGGTCAATGTCTGCTACCTAACAAAGTCCCACCCGAGGAAGTGGGATTCTGCTGATGGAAGACGAGCTCTGCTGGTTATCGTTGGCTTGAAGGGGAATAAAAGGAGAAGTCCATCGCATTCCAAAAGCGGTGAAGGGGCAGCGAGTATGATATTCTCTTGAGTGGGGTGATGAAGGGACTCACTGCACATACTTTTTCCATGTCTTCCTTGCATTTTGGTGGCCTGTTGTCATATTCAACCCTTTGTTCATCATTCTGGCACTCAGTTTTGTGGGTCATGTGGTAACCAGGGCAGTCTTCCTGCCCAACTGCGCCCTCTTGCAGCAACCAAGGACCCCAACAGGGCTGCTCTTCTAGACTTCAGTTCTCATGCAGAAATCCTAACTGGGAGGGACGCTGCCACCTATCATGTGGGGAACAAACTGCCTCTGGCATCCATCTTTGCTCGGTTAATCCATTAACGTTTCACCCCGAGTGGGATAAGCGTAGCCAGTCATTCCATGAGTTGCAGCTCCTTCAGTACTGTCCTTCCAAAATGGCCTTCTGACCAGATAATAATTCTCTCTACATCCCAGTTGGGGTGCCAGTTCATTTTGCCTTGGCATCTACAAAAGGCATTGTATAAGATCACACTGTCGCAGGTTCAATCCCACCATAACCACTTCTCTAGCTTCACCTGCCAAAGCTTGCAGTTTAAAAAAAGGAAAACTGTGGCAGCTTGTAGGCCCATTTGGATGAAATTGTTCACAAATGTAAAACAAAGGGACTTGTCAATAACAGGACCTTTTTTTTTTTCAGCTCTGGTGCCCACCCTTTGCTTTAACGTTGATCCGGTAAGCTGGAAGAATTTCAGAAGTTCTGAGTCATCTTTTGGCTATAAAGCTCTTATGATCAACTCTGAAAGGTGAGTCACTCTGACCTGCGTTTCTAACATCTTATGGCACAGGTCAGAATCTACACAAAGCCCACCTCATTACAGTGGCTGTGAAAATGGCGGTGCCCCCTGGTTGTGTGCCAGTAAGGACACACAGAGGTTTTTTCCCCAGCTGCCTTCAGTTTATTTATGTCACTTCTGCCCTGACGGTTTGTGTGCAGTTTCTCCCATTGACTTCCCCATAAGGTGACAAAATTAGAAAGAGAGTTTATAGCACAGAAACATCTGGGCCAGCCAGCCAGCCTCTGGTTTCTTAGGAGCCTTTTGTTAACGGTTTGATTC
>NC_053163.1:4153574-4246074 GCF_016835505.1 Polypterus senegalus | reverse complement strand
CCATAAAGGCCTGATTGGTGGATTGCTGCAGAGATGGTTGTCCTTCTGGAAGGTTCTCTTCTCTCCACAGAGGACCTCTGGAGCTCTGATAGAGTGACCATCAGGTTCTTGGTCACCTCCCTGACTAAGGCCCTTCTCCCCTGGTCGCTCAGTTTAGATGGCTGGCCAGCTCTAGGAAGAGTCCTGGTGGTTTCGAACTTCTTCCACTTACGGATGATGGAGGCCACTGTGCTCATTGGGACCTTCAAAGCAGCAGAAATGTTTCTGTAACCTTCCCCAGATTTGTGCCTCGAGACAATCCTGTCTCGGAGGTCTACAGACAATTCCTTTGACTTCATACTTGGTTTGTGCTCCAACATTAACTGTCAACTGTGGGACCTTCTATAGACAGGTGTGTGCCTTTCCAAATCGGGTCACATCAACTGAATTGACCACAGGTGGACTCCAATTAAACATCTCAAGGATGATCAGGGAAACAGGATGAGCTTCATGGCAAAGGCTGTGAATACTTATAGACATGGGATTTCTCAATTTTTTTATTTTTTAATAAATTTGCAAAAATCTCAAACTTTTTTCACATTGTCATTATGGGGTGTTGTGTGTAGAATTCTGAGGAAAAAAATGAATTTAATCCATTTTGGAATAAGGCTGTAACATAACAAAATGTGGAGAAAGTGATGAAGCGCTGGGAATACTTTCTGGATGCACTGTAAATACCCGCGCTTTGCAGCAGAGACGTAGTGTGTTAAAGAAGTTATGAAACAGAAAAGGGAACATTTTAAAAATAACGTAACATGACTGTCAATATACAGTATTTGTTTTGTGAGTGTTACTGAGTGTTGCTGTCATCAAGGATTTGATTCTCATTATTTCTTTCAATCAGGTTCGTATTTGTAGGATGTGCTGTGTTCAAGTTACATTCCGTGTTTGTCAATCGTTGTAAAGATTTTCATTCATCGATTCGTTTCTTACTGCATCAATAAACAGCTCGTCTTCTTCTTTATCTGAGACGTGACACACTGCATGCACGTTTTTTTTTACACTGTCTTCCTTTAGCAGGACGTTGACTTTTTCCACCGTGTGCTTTGTTTCCGCAGTAGCTGCACTTATGAATATCCTTGTATGTGTCAGACGCTTCATATTTTTTTGCTGCCTTCTCAATTGTGTAATTTGGTTTTCGTTTAGCACTCTTTAGAACTGTTGCTTTTTATCTGTGCACTGCGTCAGTTCACGTGAGCCGCTCGGTGTTTATGCATCGAAGGTTCCCAGCTGTGCTGGTGCCATCTCATGTGATGTCCACGGCTGTATTTAATGTTAGCGAAGACCCGGCACTTAAAAGTTTCTCTCACAGTTTCGCTGAGTTTGTGCCAAACACCACCCTGACCATCTCATCTTCCTCTCTATAAACACAGTCCTTCACCCGTGAATATTTAGCAGCAGTGTTTCTATTGGATTGCCGCTGACGGACGGCCTTATATGGGCATGCACTAAATTACACCTACCACGGGCATCGAGCAGAAATCTATTATAGTATATGGACGAAAAAATAGGTTCCCGTTATGACCATTACGTGTAGAATTTCGAAATGAAACCTGCTTAACTTTTGTAAGTAAGCTGTAAGGAATGAGCTGCCAAATGTCAGCCTTCTACCTACACGGGAAGTTGGAGAATTAGTGATGAGTCAGTGAGTCAGTGAGTGAGTGAGTCAGTGAGGGCTTTGCCTTTTATTAGTATAGATAGCAGCGGCCCTAGCACTGCCCCCTGCTGGTCACCACTCTTAACATCGGCCAGTTCTGATGAGGTTCCTCGCACCATCACCCTCAGCTTCCTGTGTCTGAGCCAATTCTGCACCCATCTAGATATCGCACAATGAACTCCCACTTCTTTTAATTTGATGCCCACCCTCTCATGTGGCACCTTATCAAATGCTTTCTGAAAGTCCACATCAATAATCTCATCTTCTCCACCCTGATCGTCTCCTTTTGTTGGCTCCTCATAGAATTCCAGCCTGTTAGTAAAACGCGACCTCCCTCTTCTGACCCCACGCTGACTGTCCTGTCCTTGCCAGGCGTTGCTCAATCTTCTCCTTAATAATTTTAATCCTTCCATTAATTTTCCGGTGATGTTTCATGTCAAGCTTACTGGCCTGTCTGTAGTTACTTGGATCTCCCAGTCACCCTTTTTATACAATGGGATGATATTTGCCATTTTCCAGTCCTTTTTGATCTCTCGAGTATGCAGTGACTTTGTATAAATGTGTGTCAAGGGTTTCTATCTGCACTCACCAACCTCCTTAAGAACTTGATGATAAATCTGATGAGGTCCTGGTGATTTGTTTGATTTCATCTTATTTAATCTCAGCAGCACTTCTCTCAATTTCCAAATCCCTCAGTACCTCCTTAGTAGTCCCTGTTACCGCTCTGAGGTTATCTACTTGCTCACTTGTGAAGAAGACCTCAGAAACATGTAAGTTTAGGGCGTCTGTTATTTCACTCTTTGTATCTTTTAATCCCCCTTTTCTATTCCCGATGCCCTTCACCTCCTCCTTGACTGCTCTCTTACTATTTAAAGAGTCTCTTAGGGTCGTCTTTCTCCTTATCTGCTCTGTTCCTCTCCAAGTGTCTTTTAGCCTCCCTGATATCCGTCTTAATGGTTGAAATGGTAGTCTTGGATCTGTGTTCCCCTGGAGGCCTGCACTACTCCTACCACCTTCAACGTTAACCACTGCAGGTCCTGGTGACCCTTCCTTCCCCATTCTGGTCCAGTTCTATCCATTGTCCCAGCTATGGGTATCTGGACCCTTTCTTTCACTTGTGGGTCGTCTGCAGTAACGGCCAACGCTCATCCTGGTTCTCTCTATTTCTCTTTTACTCTTCATGTCTCGCCCAGCTGATGGAGGTGTCTCGATTACTCCTGAGACAGCGCTTGTTCGCACTCCTCATGAAGTCCACAGCTTATGGTCAGTTTGTAGCTGGAGAGACCATGCCAGAGATTCGCTTCACAATGGAGAAGCTGAGCATGATGGGAATGAGGCCAATGCTGGCCGTGCCTATTGAGGAGGACCTCGGCGAGATGAAGACAGGGTAGGACACTCCACGCTCATCGATAGACATTGCATTATTTATTTTTTATACTTTTGTGAAGGTGCAGCAGTATCTAAAGAGACTCACGTCTGGTTTGAGGTTTTCCATCGTTTCTTTTTGTTCCTCCTCTTTGCTTCTTGCCGCTTACTTTCAGGGAGCCGTGGTACAACCAGAATTTGGAAACCATGCTTGAATGCGTGAAGATCTCGCACAGTGGCTCCAAGGTTACGTATCCCATGATGCAGCTGAAGGTCACGGCCCTGCTAAGTGCTGAACTGTGTGTAAGTGCTACGCCATGTGGGGAGCTTGTTGTGTTTTCATGGAAAGCTACGGATGCAACTCTGGGCTGAATGACTTAGAGGAAGTGTGAGACGTGTGGCTCTGTTCCTGGGAGTTGGCCTACAAGGAACTCTCCACTCTTTGGAGGTGCCGACTCATAGCTGGAAGACCTCCGTTAGGGTATGGCGGGTTTGTTTTATTTGAGTTGCTGGTCTGTGAAGCTGACCCCAGTTGAACTAAAGTGAATGTGTGGGATGGGGACGGGTTTCAAAGGAAGTCTTCAGGTAGGGACTGTTGTCAGGTTAGATTCTGTCCCTATAAGGGACCACTTGAGATGTTAGAAATCATGAAAGGCGTGTGGTCTAATAATAATAAATTGGAGTCATTATGAGATGGTTTTAGGACAATCCCTCCATTATGGGGACCTCCAGAGAGCTCCTCTCGACTCCACGGCCACATCCATCTCCTTCTGTCTTTCTCCAGACCAAAATCACCATGCTCCTCACTGACAGCCAGCTCCGGGAGAAGCACTTTGGGTTGGACTGCATCGTCCGTGCTCTGGAGGGCCAGGTAGGCTGCAATCCTTTCATTTTTTAAGGGTGGTCCCGTCAGGTTGAATATCCCAGAAACCCCCAGGCCCGATTTGCTGTTCTCCTTCACCGCAGGACGTTAACTTCCCAAGTCTGAGTGAGGGTGAGACGCAGCACTTCCTGTGTGCCATGAGGCGGCTGAATCGTGTTGGAGAGGTGAGAGGGGATGGCACGGTGACCGCCGGTCGAGGGTGGTCAGTTATGTCGGCTGCATCTCCCTTCCGGTGGTCTGTTCTAGGACAAACAGAAACTCTTCTCTGCCTCCTCTTTAGTATGCCAGAGAGCACAAGGTCCGAGTGCTAGTGGACGCTGAATACACTTACATTAACCCCACCCTGACGTTGGTGACCTTAGCCATGATGAAGAAGTTTAACCAGTCGGAACCCTGGATCTGGAACACCTATCAGTGCTATCTGAAGGTCTTGAGACAAGTGACGAGGGCCTCAGGTGAGTAATACTAGACAGGCCACCAGCTAACACGTCTTCTACCCTCACTCACAGGACTCCTTCTCACTGCTATCTCAAGATCTGGACCTTGCAGCCCGAGAGGGATTTGCTTTCGGGGTGAAGTTGGTTAGAGGAGCCTACATGGACAAGGAAAGGAAACTCGCCAAAGAGCAGGGCTACCCAGATCCTGTCCACAAATCGTGGGAAGACACCAATCGGAGGTGGGGCTCCACTGCTTAACATTTCCATTCTTCCTTCAACTACCTTTCACCATTTGTTGCTTCTCACGGACAACTTGTGCATGGTGGTGGACTGAGGGGACCTGCTTCTGTCTGTTGTAGCTACCACAAATCTCTGAACAGGATGCTTGAGATGGCGGCCCAAGACCGGAAGCGGTACAATTTAATCGTAGCCACTCACAACGAGGAGTCTGTCAAGCACGCCATTGACAGGTCAGTGTCAGACACCTTGCGGAAGGTTCCAGTATTCGTGCAACCAGATCCCTGGCAACTAACATCGGTCCTCTTCTAGGATGAAAGCTCTGGGCATCTCAAAGGACGCTGGCTCGGTATGCTTTGGACAGCTGCTGGGAATGTGTGACCACGTCTCTTTGACTTTAGGTAAGCCACATCATGCGAGGGTCTGAATGTCGGGAAGTGTTTCGGCTCCCACTGATCGACTTTGTTATGGCGACACAAGTGGTTCAAAGCTCCTGAGATCCATCAGTGGGATTCCTCAGGGTGCTATGCTTTAGCTGATTGGCATCTTAAAATGAGGGAGGGCCTTCATGTGAAGGTGCCCGGGTGCGGACTGTCAGCCCATTCATGTTCTTGCCATTTGCCTCATTCATTGTGTAGCACTTGTGGACAGTAGAGGGCGCTGCAGCGCCGCAAACCATAGAGACGACCAACGTTGTGGACGTTCACACCTCACAAGAACTCACTCAAAGTTCAGTTCACACCGAATGAAATGAATAAATTCACGTTCACAGCTCACCATTTCAATTTTGAACGACTTCATGGTCAGTTCATTTGGTATTTTTTAAGGAGTGTGGGGTACAGCGTGGACACAGACAGGTAGACATGATGTTTTTAGCACCACACATATCTACAACCGAGTGCACAAACCCAGTGCCGCAGCACCAATCACCCCTCAAGTCCAGGCCTTCCCACAATGCCTTCAGTTCTCTAATCCACCTCCACTCCTCTTCTCCAAGACTTCGTCCTTCTTCCACAGGACTCCAGCCATCGAATGGAGGGAGGTGGCCCATTTTAACCACACCCGGATGAGCTCCAGGTGCTTCCCGACACTCCTTCGCCGACACTCCCCTGTCTGGCGGAAGTGCCGGCTGCGCACCCGGAAGCACTCCGGGTGTCCCCGTTCCTCTTCCCCCCAGCACGTCCAGGGCTCTGTAGGCATTGGGGCGCCCCATGGCGGTGGCCACGGGTCCCAATGGGCCTGAGCCTCCTCGCTCTTCTCCCGTGGTCCTCCTCTGATCCAGGGCAGTTGCCCCCCCCATGGCCCGGAGGACATACACGCCACCTCTCTGTCCTTCCAGGCGTCCTGGGCTGGGTTGCAGCCCCAGCAACTCGCCACAGGAGTGAGAATAAATGAGTTTATTTTTTTCAATTTTGTATGCCTTATATTAGGCTATCACAGTGTGCTTGAATAAAATACAATAATTATGAAGACTTTTGTATTTAAATACACTTATTGACTTCTACCCAGCAACAAACACGTTTAACCACATATGCTAATACCCTGCCAGCCAAAAAGAAATGAAATAGATGCAAGTATACATAGAAATGACCAAAAGTGTGACACAAATCGCGACTGTAAACCAGCGTGTACGTGAGCTAACCGATTACACTGCCGGTCAAAATTCACGTCACATATTGCATTTTCAGCGCGGAAAAATATAAAGTTTTCCTAAAAGCGAATGTCGGAGCTTCACCGCGTGCTCGTGTCAGCGGCAGACACAGACAGCGCCGATTTGATTTGACGTTATTTTTTCCGAATACAAATAAATGGTGAAAAATGAGTATGAAATAAATATTTGTAAAAATCCACTATTTGTGCCTATCTGAATACCGGATTCGGATTCGGCTCCACCCCTACATTACAGGGTACGGCAAATCGTTTAATCAGGACTGAAACCAGATCTAGAATGTCACCGAAAACTGAAGTAAGCTCACGTTCAAGTTCTTCACTCGCAAATACGTTACGTTAAGTTCACCATTCTTAGAAAATGAGCTCGTTCAATGAAGGCGATCTTTGGAACTCGTTCATGCACAACACCGGAGACGACCACACAAACACAAATCCCAGGTTTAAATACGTGATTGTTTTTAATACAATAATCCTCACAGATGGTCTCCAATCTCTTCACCCTCCAAGTGAGTGTTATCCTCCTTCTTCCCGACTCCGACTCACCTGGATGTGGCAGGGCAGTTCCTTTTATCTTGGACCTGGGAGTACTTCAAGTGCCAGGGCACAGCTCGATGGAAGTCCCAGAGACCACGGAGCATAGCCTGAGGTAGCACCCCCTGGTGGCACCCAGGGAAACTCCCCCGGGTTGCTCTGCAGCACTACAACCCACAGCATACCCTGTGGTTATCCATGGGTGTCCAGGGATGCTGCCATCTAGCAGTTTGGGGGAGCATGTAATCATTCCGTGCCCTCTGTCCTTCCTTCATGCTGCCTTCCCAGTCGGGTACAGTTCCTCTGTTGGTTCCTGCCAGGATGCCAGTGTACCATTCCCTTCAATGGCGTCTTATGTCCCAATCTCTGTGTGGGCAGAGGACCTCCTGCCTCTTTTCAGGTCCGTTTTCTTCCTGTGCCACCCAGTCCATTCCAATCCCTGCCTGTCATACCTTAAACCAGGGGTGCCCAGCTCCAGTCTTGGAGGGCTGCAGTGGCTGCAGGTTTTCATTCTAACCCTTTTCTTCATTAGTGATCTGCTTTTGCTGCTAATTAAATTCTTTTGAATTAATTTTAATTGACTTGCTTTTTAAGAAATGTTTCCCTGAGTTTCTTCCTCTTTATTGCGTCATTTCTTTCCTTAAATGGCACCCAAACCGAAGTGAAATGTGAAGTGAGGGAGCCAACAGAAGACCAACTAAGTCAGGGCCTCAAACTCCAACCAGTTTCACTCCAACCTGCTGCTTGATGAGGCGTCAAGTCTTGTTGTTCATTAAACGCGTTCTTTAATTCCACGGCTTGCTGCTGCTCTCATTGTGCAATAGCAGACATGTCCGAAGTTGTGGATGTCCTCTTTTCTAAGAGCAGATCAGCATTCCTGAGAGCTTCACCTTTCTTTATTATCAGATATTGTATGACGGACACCAGTTGTTTTGGCTCATTTTGAATCTCATTATTGTTTGGCTGCTAATTAAGGAGAAAGAAACAATTAAGGGGTCCGAGTCTTCAAGAGCAAGTCAATTACAATTAATTGAAAAGAAGTGAATTAGCAGCAAAAACAATTAAGAAAAGGGTTAAGATGAAAACCTGCAGCCACTACGGCCGTCCAGGACTGGAGTTTGAGATCCTGGTAATTAAAAATGACTTACAGCGGAGGTAACATCCTGCTAATCGAGGTGAGGGTCATTGTGGGCCCACAGACTATTCTAGGAGCATCTGATGCGAGTCCATCACAGCACGCAAACACTCACACCAACACAGATTAGTTGCGTATTCTAAACAGATTCCAAAATTCACATCACTAGGATGTACCCAGGTAGCAAAAGCAGGTCCCTCATTAAGAAAAGGGGTTAGAATGAAAACCTGCAGCAGCCACGGTGGTCCTCCAGGACTAGAGTTGGGCACCCCTGCCTTACACAATCGTGATTTTATAGGATTGTCATTATCATCACATGAACATAAAACACTGGAATTCTTACTGATCAATATGTAACATGTCGATACGATCTCACCTTGAAAGTCACGTCCTTAAAACGGTCATTGCAGTTGTGTCCAGCAGAGGGCGCCAGCTCCTCAGAAGGGATGAACTCCGTGCAGGGCGTCAGCCTCAGAGCTTCAGTGGCCACAAAATAAGCACAACAGCAACACAAATCCTTCCATTTTCCGCTCTGGCACCTCGTAGATGGAGAACATTATCGTCAGATCCTGCTTTTCTAGATGTCACTTGCAGACATACCACATGCACTTCAACAACAACAATGTATTATATATTTGCAGAGCCCAAAATCACACAAGGAGTGCCGCAGTGGGCTTTAAAAGGCCTTGTTTTTGACAAGCCTTGACTCTCTGAGAAGAAAAGAAAAAACTCCCAATAAAAACCTTGTAGAAAACAAATAGAAGAATCTTGGGAAAGGCAGTTCAGAGAGAGAGAGAGAGAGAGAGAGAGAGAGAGACCCCCTTCCAGGTACAGCAGGATGGGCGTGCAATGGATGTCAAAAAATGGGGTAAATATATGGTGGTCCAGATCTAATTATGTATTTTCATTACGCTATAACTTATTAAGTTTATTACATAGAAAATCACCTGAAAAATCCCAAACCATCGAGAAGTGTGCGAACTGACGACATGAAGAATCGTCTTTGCGCCGAACTGGAAACGTCCCCACATAAATCAAAGGCGATCCGGATCTGCATAATTAGATCTGGACCACCCTGTACAACCCAAGAGTTCCTCTGCACAGATCGAGACGGCCAATCCATCATTGCCACCTCAGGAATACAATGTAATAGCAGAAGCTACAAAGCTAAACGCCAGAATAGACGATGTCACATATGAGGATTCAGATTTGTTCAGAGTCCTGGAGACCTCGGCCAACAAGCTGCCTTCCCCCTTACTGGCCAATCCACAGCTCGGAAGACGTCACCCACCTGAAGCTCAGCACGTTCAGGCCAACCAGGAAAGACTTGGGTTGCTGCTGGAAGAGGTGTTGGGGAGGTCAGCAAGGGGGGGAACTGACCCTGTGGTCTGAATGTGTGGATCTCAATGCCCCGGTGACAGTGACTTAGGGAGGGGGGACACTGTGAATCGGTAAATCTGACACTGTCCTTGGGAGGAGATGTAAAAACCGAGGTCCGGACTGTCTGCAGTCATAAAAGGTCCCATGGCACCCATCATAAAGAGTAGGGTGTATCCCGATGTCCTAGCTAAATTGCCTCCCCCACGTTCTAGTCATTTTGGCCCCCTTAATCACCCCCTGTCTCTGACTGGCTAACTATCTCTCACCCCTTCACCAGCTAATGTGTGGTGGACGTGCTGGAATAAAATGGCTGTTATTAATGAAAGAAACATCCTGTAACAGGACAAACCAGTAATCAGGCTGGAGGAGAGCTCTTCATGGTATCTTGTAAAGACTCCTCAGCAAAATGCCTCAGAGGGAGCGTTCATCAAAAGCAAGTCTGTTACAGCCTGGTCAGCATGGTCCATGAAACAGAGAATAGAAGTTCATCCATCCATCCATTAACCAACCCATTATGTCCTAACTACAGGGTCACGAGGGTCTGCTGGAGCCAATCCCAGCCAACACAGGGTGCAAGGCAGGAAACAAACCCCGGGCAGGGCGCCAGCCTACCGCAGGGCACACACACCCACACACCAAGCACACACTAGGGACAATTTAGGATCGCCAATGCACCCAACCTGCAAGTCTTTGTTATAAACAATTGAATCCACATACAATGCCAATCAATGCATACAATTAACTCTGCTTGGTTAGCTGGTTTACATCCAAATGATTTATATAAAATAAAAGTCTTATTATGTTATATTCTGGTTCTTCTTATACCTTTGAGTTGCGCCACCACCCTTGACATTTCTGTGCATATCACGACTGTCCATTCTCATTTATAGGACATCTGCTGATCTCTTAGTCATCTTTCAGTACATTTTGTTGTTCACTTGTCCTTTATCCGCTTTCCTGATATTCCTGCAAAGGTTTCCGACATTTATTAACCCTTTATGCTATTTAAGATGAATGCTGCTATGCTACCCTAGAATTATTTTTCCACATTCCCCCCTTCGGGACTTCTTAAAGTCCCACTAAAACCGTAAAGTTCAGCTCCCTACTGTAACTCTACTCCCATTCTGTATGCAACGCCTGTGTGTATACTAAATATGAATTAGGGCCTCAAAAGAAGTTAAAGATTCCTGGCTAGCTGAATTTGGGGAATAACAGAAATCAGTGGAAATCGTTAATTCCTCAATAGCAGTAAACACATAAAATCAAGTCACGCAATGACATACTGTATGGCAAAGCCATTTTTCCTCAGAGTATACTGGCATTACACGCTTTCCCCGAAAACTGTGGTAGAGATGTAACATCTTATTAAAGAAAGAGACGTCCGCTAACAGGACAAATCAGTAATCGGGCAGGAGAAGAGCTCTTCATGGTACCTTTTAATGACTCAAAATGTCAGGATGGTCAGCGAAACAAAGAACAGAAGTTCATGTTAGAAACAATTGAATTTACATACAATGTCAGTCAATGCATACATTTACTCTGCTTGGTTTGTTGGTTTACACCCAAATGATTTATATAAAATAAAAGTCTATTCTATTATATTCTGGTTCTTCTTGTACCTGTGAGTTGAGCCACCGCCTTTGAAATGTCTGTGCATATCACGACTGTCCATTCTGGTTTTTTACAAGACATCTGCCGATTTCTTAGTCATCTCTCGGTACATTTTGTTGTTCCTTTACCGGCTTTGGTTTCTGATATTTATTAACCCTTTATGCTATTTAAAATGAATGCTATGCTATCCTAAAATTATTCTTCCATAAATTTGGCTGTGAGACAAGTGACCTGAGACGAAGACTGGACTCCTTCATGTGTGTCTCTCCGGTAAATCCTTGGGTGCCGCTGGTTTGACTTTGTGTTGCTCACGGAGTCCCGAATGAGGCACATGACCTGCATTGTGAGGGAGCGTCAGTTCCGGCACTACGGCCATGTGGCGTGTTTCCCCGAGGGTGATCCGGCTCGTAAGATCCTCATTGTTGGGGACCCGAAGTGACTGGACCAGGCCAAGGGGTCACCCACGTAACACTTGGCTGCGGCAGATGGAGGGTCATTTTCGGAGGGTGGGACTGGACCGTGTGTCTACCTGGGAGATTGCCAACCGGGATCTCGAGTTGTTTCGTCGTGTAGTGGGTGTGGCAGCATGCTGTACCAGTGCCCGGTCCCCAACTTGACTCGATTACCCCCTTTGGGACTTCTTAAAGTCCCACTAAAGCTGTAAAGACCAGTTTCCTACTCTAATTCTATTCCCAATCTGCATACAACACGTGTGTATTGTTGCACTAAGTAGACAAAAGCCAAAAACAAGGTTTGGGGCAGCCACCCATATATTGTTCCCTGGCTGCAAAAGGGTATAAGTAATGCCACTGATGTGCATAGATTGGAGTTCAAAACGGAACTGATGGTATGGAGGAAAGATGGCAGCTTTAAAGGCCAGTACAGGAAGTGACATCATCAGGACCAGCACCGGAAGTGATGTCATCAGGAGCGGAAGTCACATCATCGATAGCGTCGGAGGTGACATCTTCGGGACTGGAAGTGCCATCTTTAATGGCGCCGATTCTAGAAGTGACATCTTCAATGGCACCAGAACCTAGCGGGATTTCAGCAGAGGACTGAGAGAGAGAGTTAGTGCAGCTCGCCACCCCCTGGTCTGGTGTGGTACTACTATTGTTCAGGCCCTGTATAACTGTATATTAAATGTGTCCCCCCACTTTGGGGCTAAAAAGAAGTAAAAGACTCCTGGCTAACTAAATTTGGCGAATAACAGAAATCCGTGCAAATCAATTTCCATTCTGTTTTTTTAAGAGGACATCTGCTGATTTATTAACCCTTTATGCTATTTAAGATGAACGCTATGCTACCCTACAGTTATTCTTCCACATCGTCCAGGTGGATGCTGCACATTAGTGGTGGCTGAAGTGGCTCCTCATGTTAAAATCACTTTGAGTCGTGAGAAAAGCGCTATATCAACGTACAGAATAATGATTATTATTAATCCCAAGAGACTTTGGGGGGATCCAGTCCTTCTTGAGGAGTCTCTTCCATCACACATATTCCCTTCTCTGCTCCGATATCTTCTGCCTGTTGACTACGTTTCGATTCACAGTAGTGCCCGGTGCCCAGAGGAGTGAGACGAATTCTGTTTTATCCTTTTTGTATTAACCACTCTGCAGGTCAACACGGATTTGCGATCTACAAATCTATCCCTTATGGCCCCATAAATGATGTCCTGCCTTACCTGGTGAGACGTGCGCAGGAGAACCGGACCGTCCTGCAGGGGATACGCAAGGAGAGAGACCTGCTGCGGAGGGAGCTGTGGAGGCGGCTGCTTCGACGCACCTAAGACCACTCGGGAGCAGGCTGGGGGTGTTCTGCCATTTTCTTCACCTTTCCATCTTCTTCTTTTGGGACATTTTCCAGGTGGATGTAAACTACAAGAAATGATGGCCATGGTCATAATAAAAAAATGAGCAAACAACAATGTATCTGCCATATATTGTTTCAACTCTGGTAAGCAAGTGAATTCAGAAGCTTTCATGGTGTGTGGTGTCCATCCGTCAGATAACAACGGAATCAGAGAAATGAATTGTATGATGGACACAGTTAAGCTGGCTCGTTTTGTATCTCGTTATAGTTTGGCTACTAATTAAGAGAAAAAAAAAGAAATAACTAAAAGGTCCGAGTCTTAATTAGTATGACAATTAAAATTAAAGCAAAAGAAGTAAATTAGCAGGAGAAACTGGCCACTAATGAAGAAAAGGGTTTGAAGGAAAACCTGCAGCCACTGTGGCCATCCAGGACCAGAGATGAAGACCCCTGACCTACAACTTCTCTGATTTCTGCTTCCATCCCAAAGATGGCAAAGTGGCATCTCTAAACTGGTCCCCTGTAACGAATGAAGGAGCGCACATTAACGTCCACGGCTATACAGTAGAATGGCAGCCCAACCACAGAGGGGTCCTGCTTCATGCCAGGCTTGTTTTGGACTAAGCCGGGGTGTCCAGCTCCGATCCTGGGGGGCCGCGGTGGCTGCAGGTTTTCCTTCCTGTGACTTATGTAATCAGTAACCAATCCCTGTTATTAATTGTGACTTCTTTTCCCTTCATCTTGGTTGCTTTTATTATTTAACGCTTGTCAGAATTACTTCTTTTATTTCATAAAAAGGAGGAGATGTGAAGTGAGCCGACGGATGACCAGCTCAGTTGGAGGCCTCATTTTCATAATTCAAAGTTGATTCTTGTCGTTCATTGAACTTGTTTTTTAATTCCATGGCTTGCTGGTGCTCTCATTCGACCTCAGGAAAGTGTTTGGTGGACCTGAGCAGATCAGCTTTACTAAGACCTTCGCCTTTCTTTATTTTCAGATGTTGTATGATGGACACGAGTCATCTGGTGTTGCTTTTTGTATCTCATGTATTTTTTGGTTGATAATTAAGGAAGAAAAGAAACAAAAAAAAGGGGTAAATAAGCAAGTCAAGTAAAATGAATGAAAAGGAGTTAATTAGCAGCAAAAACTGGTCACTAATTAAAAAAAGGGTTAGGATGGAAACCTGCAGCCACTGCGGCCCTCCAGGACCGGAGCTGGAGACCCCTGGACTGCGGGCTTACACAAAATCGCCTGATGTAGTAGTAATGTCATACGTTAGAATCATTTCTTTTCTTGTCTCTGTGCTCTAACGTTGCTCTCGTGTGCTATCAGAGTTTTTGTGATGTTTCGCCTTCCCATTTCAGTGCGTTCGTGTGAATTTCCAGAGAGACGCAGGCTTCATTGTTGATTTGTCACTTGGTCTACAGAAACAGGCCAAATGACAAATGCAAGGTGACCATAAAAGTGGCACTTCGGGCTGACCAGGTTATTACTTTTTATTTTACACAATTACCCAAGGGGCAAATCAGAGTTACATCCCGACTCTGAGAATTCGGGTATCTTTGCTTTTTCCAAATCTTTAGAGCTGCAGATCTGTTGGGCACTAGTGTGGCATTTCCCATCTGTCCGATAGAACATGAAGGCAACAGAACTACGGCAACATAACACAATCCTAGTTGACTAAAGAAAATCAAAACCTCACCTGATGTGCCAAGTCTCTGAGGTAACAGCAGCATTTTTGGAAACAAAGAAAACCTGCAGTTCCAGTCGAACCTGGAGAGGTGGAAACTTTGCTGGGCACGGGCTTTCGAGGCCATCCATTTTGTTATGTAACAGCTGCACCAGGAAAAACCTGTAAAGGCAAACCTCAGAGATAAAATAGGACAGCCAACTGCAAACCGCTCAGAAACTTTATTACTAGCAAACACAAGGTGACCTCATCAACCACTTAATTCAATTTGGAGTCACCAGTATGGAGTAAGATCGCTGGCAAAAAAATAACTCAAGTCAGATTTACATTAAACACGTGAAGATTATGTGCTTGCTTCTGAAAATTACGAGTACAATTCTCAAGCGTGAACAAACTATCAAAAATACGTCATTGGACTCACAAGACATTCACTATCAAAGAAGAAACAATTGAGTTTTGTTACTACACATGTGCCACAATGCTGGAATGATGGAGTCATATTTGACAGCGAACTTACTTCATACGCCAGGGCCTGAAGCCAATCCAAATCTTAAAATGACAGAGTAAAGAATTAATATTACTGATACGAGATTGTGGTGTTTAAATCACAACATCAGCCAAGCCAACTTGTGTTCTCTCTCCCAGAAATTGAAATGCTGACCGATTGTATGGTGGGTGAAGGTGCAGGTAAAGATTTCACTCTCCACACGTGACAATAAAACTGCAACTCCCACCAATTCCTGTCCCCAACACAACGTGTGTCCCTAAGAAAGGCGGAAACTGCCTGTGTTCCAATTGTAGAAAATGTATGTGAGCAGTTTGTACAAAGATGTCAGCCCAAATGCAGCGACACTAAGAAATATCGTCTGCTGCAAGGCCTCTTTGCAGTTCTACAAGGTCAGCGGCAGATCCAAAGGAAAACAGAAAGATGGGCTCCACTGATAATACATAAAGCACTTAAATCTGAGAGCTCTCAGGAGATGATTGACTATTGACAGAAGGCAGTCTCAGAGCCCAGATGGAAGTGCAGAAAAATCTTTACTCCACCGCAGTATAACGAGAGACCTGACCACAGGGCAAGTGTCCACACCGGGAAGTGCATCGGTTTATATTACATCTCTTACCATCTACACAAAACACTCTCGTCCTTCCAGTTCTCCCCACAATTACGTAACGCCCATCACTGGACCGAAAACTGGCCGTCATTACTTCATAGCCTGAGCAGGTGTCTCCATCATTTTACCGAAACTTGTTCATCGATCAGTTTACAAGATTTAAGTCAGGAAGACCCACCGTTCAAAAATGGAACTTACTCGCTTGTACTCGAACAAGCATCTCTCAAGGTTAAAATCATAAGCAGCTGCATTTCTAAAACAATGACCTGCTTGTTTAATCGCATTGCACACTGTCCTGACTTCCATTACATCACACTGGAGATTGAGCAAGCAAGTGAAAAATAAAGGGGGCCAGGCCACTGCATGCAAAAGATAGATAGATAGATAGATAGATAGATAGATAGATAGATAGATAGATATAAAAGGCGCTATATAAGATAGATAGATAGATATAAAAGGCGCTATATAAGATAGATAGAGTAGTAGGCAGGATTAGATAGATAGATAGATAGATAGATAGATAGATAGATAGATAGATAGATAGATATTGAAGGTGCTATATAATTGATAGATCATTTTTAATTATAAATAGACCTTTATTAACAATTAGCACATCATTGCAGTCAAATTAACAGCCAAAATGCAACAACATTTAAAGATAAAGTTTTTCTACTCATACTTTAGCATTAGATAAACAGATTGATAGATATTGAAGGTGCTATATGAGATAGATAGATAGATAGATAGTTTATTTCACTGTTTGCATTGCCGCAAGTATAATTTTCATTAACCAGTGTCTAAAAAGAACAGAGATGCCCAACAAGTCAAATTGCTTTCATTGCTCAACAAGCCGTAACTGCTTCATTGAGCTGGTAAAACAAAGTGAAGCCTTCAATTGCTCATAGCGATGCTACATAAAGATTACGTGTACATGACATGAAATTGATTCCGTTTACTTGGCTTCAATAACGTTTAATCACAATGACAAGCCCTTTTAACATTTACTCCGCCTGTTTTGATTGCGAAATTTCGAAAGGTATACAGTATATCATTTCTTCAGCAGTTTGGATTTCATACGAAACAAGGTGATTAATTGCTAAAAGGCCTTCCACATGAGGCCGTGCCGAGCCGCCTGTGTCATGCCCTCACTCGACATGGCCGCGGTGCGCGTGCGCCTCACTCCCCAAAGCTGGCTCAGACCGCCTCTCTCTCGCCCTCACCCAACATGGCGCCGCTGCACTCGGCTTTGGCGGGTTGTTCACGCGCCTTCCTTGAGAGCTACAGCGGGCGGACCCCATGTTGATTCGAATCAATTTCCTGCAGTTACGCGCCGCCCTCCTCCTGTGTTTGGCGGTGTCTCTTGGATACTGGGCACGCCCTGGGTTATGGGGAGGACGAAGTCGGGTTACGTTCTCGGCTTAACGCTTAGTGTGTTGGGATCGTGCTGGGCCAAAGACAACAGGTGAGTGACCCCGTGGATCGAGAGAATTTTTTTTTAAAGGTCAACCCTGGCTTCGTGTCGGGTTCGGGGCGGTTTAGAGGTGAGATTAGATCAAACGAGTCACGGACGATCCTCGCTCGTTTCGTACTGAAGACGTCTCCTTGATGAAAGCCCGTGGGAGTTCCTGGTCCATACAGCATCCGAATGATGAACTCTGCACTTCACGTTACAATTCCTCTTTTAATCATCTGAACAGTTGTTTAATGTGGTAGACGGTGTGCACGGAGGTGTGCGATACCCATACGCCCGAATTTGCGAGTTTCGCAAGGCGTGTCAAAGTGCAGTGTAGAGTTGATCGGGCTTTGGTGACTGAGATCATAAAAACACAACAACAGGACAGAGAAGCAGAGCTCCGCTCCCTTGACGTGAAGCCGCGGATCATCGGCCGCGATGTATGCCTTTATGTCAGTGGGGGACTTTAGTTGCGCGGAGACCAACACTTTTGTGTCCCTGAGGAGCTGCAGTTTCCCATTTGACGAGTTCTTTCAGAAAGACCTCGAAACAAAGCAGTTTCATTCTTGGTTACGTGTGTGATCAGCTCAGGGGGGCAACAAAAACCGAAGCTGCAGCTTTACACAGCATTTCCATTCCCCCAGTGGCAGTGTGTTGTTTAACGCCGTTCATCTCCTTAACCCACTGATCCAGGACAGGGCTGTGGGGCAGGCGATCCCAGTAATCGCAGGGTGCAAGACAGGGACAGGAACAATACCTGACCAGAGCACCAGTGCTTCACAGGGTGAAAACACTCACAACACACACTCAGGGTGGGACCAGTTTGAACAGCTCCACTTCACCTAAAGTACTCCTCTTTATAATGTGAGAGAAACCCCACCAGGAGAAAGAACATGGCAACGTGAACCCTGGTCTCCTTGTTGCAAAGCAGCCTGGCTACTGCTGTCCTTTAGCACAAACAAGTAAGAATTTCGCTGGACTCTGCACACGGGGCAGTAATTGACCCTCCAAGTGTAAAAACATTGCCTATTCCTTACTGCTTACCTTTGCTGCAGTCCCAACTCTCATACAAAAACGACAGTGTGCTTCAAGTCCTTACAATTTCAAGTATCTTAACATGCTGCCATTTTGGTTTTTCAATTAAAGCTGAAGATTTTCCTGCGCCTTTATTTTTTTGTTTGCCGTGTCAATCAGAATGGACACCAACTTAATTTTTTTTAATACCTTTATTGCTTCCCTTCTTTGTCTGTCAATTGTGCCATTGAGATGTTTGAATATTTTAAAAGCCTTTCATTATTACTTCTGCTGACTTGAACTGCCCTGCTTTGCCTCTTGTTACTCTAATGTTTGGACAGCCGTGATGCTTTTTTAAAGAGCGTGGTGGTTTGGTCTGTTCTTCTTGATTGTTACATACTCGTAACATATTCCTAAACTTGTATTATTTGGTGCCATATGGCCCTTATAAATAACTAAGTACTAGCTGTAGGGTGGTACTGTTTTTAGCACTGCTTTCTCACAAAGCTAGCATCTTGAATTTGAATCCCATGCCCTGTTGTCTGTGCAGACTTTGTATGTTCTCCTCTTTGCCAATTTAATCCAACCCCTACCCCATTACCACCCTACACCTGGGTACATCCTAGTGATGTGAATTTTGGAATCTGTTTAGAATACGCAACTAATCTGTGTTGGTGTGAGTGTTTGCGTGCTGTGATGTGCTCGCATCAGATGCTCCTAGAATAGTCTGTGGGCCCGATTAGCAGGATGTTACCTCCGCTGTAAGTCATTTTTAATTACCAGGATCTCAAACTCCAGTCCTGGACGGCCATAGTGGCTGCAGGTTTTCATCGTAACCCTTTTCTTAATTGTTTTTGCTGCTAATTCACTTCTTTTCAATTAATTGTAATTGACTTGCTTTTGAAGACTTGGACCCCTTAATTGTTTCTTTTTCCTTAATTAGCTGCTAAACAAAAATGAGATACAAAATGAGCCAAAACATGACCAGCAAATTGCGTCCATCTTACAATATCTGAAAATAAAGAAAGGTGAACGTCTCGGGACTGCTGATCTGCTCAGGTCCCCCGTGCTCTTAGAAAAGAGAAAATCGGCAATTTCAGAAATGTCTGCTGTTACACAATGAGAGCAGCAGCAAGCCATGGAATTAAAGAACGGGTTTAATTAACAACAGCAGTCGGCGCCTAATTAAGCAATGGGTTGGACTGAAAGTGGTTGGAGTTTGAGGCCCTGACTTATGGCTCACTCACTTCTCATTTCATTTCTGTTTGGGTGCCGTTTAAGGGAGGGAATGAAGCAATTCAGGGAAACCAATCTTAAAAAGCAAGTCAATTAAAACGAATTCAAAAGAAGTTAATTAGCAGCAAAAACAAGCCACCAAATAAGAAAAGGGTGCGAATGAAAACCTGCAGCCACGGAGGCCCTCCAGGACTGGAGTTTGAGATCCCTGTTTTAATTGAAATTGTGGAGCATTAGGTCTTCTAGGACATGAGCATCATGTTTGGTGAATGCGCGGTTAGGGCTGGGCCGTTATTTGCCCTTGAAAGTTGAAACCTCTGCAGATTTATTTCCTCCACTCAGCTGGAGTTTTCATTTTTCTGTGGTCCCTGAGCATCTGAAGATAACATTAGACTTATTGATCTGTAGTCGTGAAGAAGAAACGGAGTCAGAAGGCGCAGCTCTCGCTTTACCAGTCAGTCTACATCCCCACCCTAACCTGTACAAGCGGCCGAAATGAGCCTTCTCCGCAGCATGGCTGAGTCCTCCCTTAGAAAGAGGGTGAGAAGGGCAGCCATCCAGGAGAGGCTTGGAGAAGAGCCGCTGACCTTTGTATCAAGAGGAGCTAATTGAGGTGGTTCGGGCATCTGATGTGGATGCCTCACTGTGGAAGTTTTACGGGCACTACCAGCTGGGAGGACACCTTGGAGAAGACCTAGATAGATAGATAGATAGATATTTAATTAGGGCTCACTGGGAGGATTATATCTCACAGAATGAGTTGGCAAGAGTGGCTGGGGAAAAGGAACTAAATGTTGTTGTTCTAGCAAGTCCAAAGAACTTCAGCAACGATGGCAAGACAGAGAACAACCCTGGCTACTTTCATTGCACAGCTGCTATTCAGGCCCAGCTTTAGTGATGTCAGATTGCCTGACGTGCTTATTATGTCTGTGGCATGGAAGCAACACCACAATGTCTGGAGAAAGCCCATCCGTTCACAAGGAAATCATTAAAACAAAGCCAGAGTCTCAACTGCGAGGCAGCCCCTCTAACCATTATGCTGTTCTGTTGACTGGGCTTACTTTTAGTCCTGATGCCCAGAGGGGACTGGGTGGTCTCGTGGTCTGGAACCCCTACAGATTTTATTTTTTTTCTCCAGCTTTTGGAGTTTTTTTTTTTTCTGTCCACCCTGGTCATCGGACCTTACTCTTATTCTGTGTTAATTAATGTTGACTGATGTTTATTTTTTATTGTGTCTTCTATTTTTCTATTCTTGATTTTGTAAAGCACTTTGAGCTACATTTGTTTGTATGAATATGTGCTATAGAAATAAATGTTGATTGATTGATGTGTCAGTGGGAAGTAAAAATATAATCTAGCGTGCTTGTGGTGACTAACACCCCTTCTGCAAAGGGACAGTGTTGATCTGTATGGGTTTCATTGTGACGCTTTCCTTTTCACAAAACACTTCAGGAACCCCTCTATGATCGAATGCTTTGCAGGGAGAGCCAGCACTGTTGTTCTACCATTGGGAGTGCTCGGGGTATCCGGTGTGTGTGTGTGTGTGTGTTGTTGTTTCCCTCAAATTTGGATTTGACACGTATCACAAAGGTTTGCATGTTGGGTTAACTAGAGTACCACAAAACTGGCTCGGTACGAGTAAGTGCAGGTGTGTGTCTGAGTGTGCGAACCTGGCACGCCACGTGGGGTTCAGTCCTGCCTTTAATGAGTTGTTACTTGATACGTGAGCATAGAAAATTGATTTGAGAATGTAAATAAAAGAGCTTAGTCAGTTAGTATTGGGTTACAGAAAAGTAGCATTAGTGAGCTGTGTTTGAGATATTCTAGGTTGTTGCAGCAAAACGTGTTTGGTGCCCACTTGCCTTATGCCTTCTTTTGTAGGTAAGGTAGTCTAAAACATTACACACCACAAGTATACAAAATTATTCAACATTTGGGTTAAACTATCGGAGGAGACCACAAACCGCTTTCCCCGTGTTTGTTTCCTCACCTTTCTTCAGAGAACTTGTTGCTTACTGAATGCAGAAATTACTTTTTATTATGTAAATTAACCATGTAAAAATACGATTTTTAACTCCATGATCTTGGGAGCTGGTTGTCCATCCATTTGCCAGTACATATTCTTATTCATATCATTCTAGAGCAGGGGTGTCAAACTCCAGTCCTGGAGGGCCGCAGTGGCTGCAGGTTTTCATTCTAACCATCTTCTTAATTAGTGACCAGTTTTTGCTGCTAATTACTTCTTTTAATTAACTTGACTCAGGCCCTTTAGTTGTTTCTTTTTCCTTAATTAGCAGCCAAACAATAATGAGACCCAAAACAAGACGCCACATCACACAATATCTGAAAATAAAAACAGGTGAAGGTCACAGTAAGGTTGATCTCTCAACTCGCCAAAACACTTTGACGATGTTCTTATGACAAACAGAAAATCAACAGTTTTGGAGCAACGACAAGCCGTGGAATTAAATAACGAGCTTAATTAACAGCAAGAATTGGCTTCTCATTAAGAAACTGGTTGGAGTTTGAAACCCCAGTTTAGCTGGTCATCTGTTGGCTCGTTTCACGTCTCATTTCTGTTTGGCTGCCTTTTAATGAGAAAACAAATCAATTCAGAGGACTGAATCTTCCTAACAAGGCTATTAAAATGTGAATTAGCAGTGAAAACAGGTCACTGATTAGGAAAAGGGGGAGAATGAAAACCTGTAGCCGCTGCGGCCCACCAGGCCTGGAATTCGACACCCGTGTTCTAAAGGAATACATTAGTAAAGTCCTCTCTCTTAAGGTTAACGTTTGTTTCAGCTGCTAGAGATTTTTTTTCCTGTGTTAAAGGGATTTCTTCTTGTTAGATTACCATAACTAAATATGTTGAACTAACACACTTCAGGCACCTCTTGTTAATTAGCAATATTTTCATAATGCATATGGCTGACAGGAGAATTTGGGTATGACTCAGCCTTCTCTCCAGCACATGTGAACTAAATATTTTGGGGACTGGCTTTTCTTGCTTGATCACATCTTTGTTTGCTTCATAGGCTTTCAGCGTGTGTGCAGTTAAGCACGTGGCTCCACCAGTCCACATCAGCCAACACCTGCGCCATGTCACCACCGCACGTTAAGGCCCGCTGCCCAGTGTACCCAGGGTCAGATATAAGGCGCTTCCCAGTTCCTGATGAGAAGGTTAGCTGGAAGGTGGAATTTGTGGACTACAAACCCATACCACACACAGACGAAACAGTGAAAAAAAGACCTGTATGGGCAGACCCTGAAATTGGGTGAGTAATGGTTCTTTTTATAGATGGAGAGGCTTCTACCAGCTGAAGCACACAGCAGGAGACCCTTTACTATAAGATATGAGATGTGTTCTCTTAACACAAAGATGAGAAAGCTTTATGAGCAGCTTCCGGAAGATGTAGGACAGTGCCTGTGCCTAACTTTGGCTATGACTTCATGGATCCCCAGAGCTTTATTTTCCCCATTAACCCCACTGACTAGAGTTTGTTCTCCTTTGTTGTCATCTGGCCAAAGCTTAATGATGTTAGTGGAAAGATGTTGTCAGCCTCCATTACGTTAATCAATCTTTGTTAATACATTGTGAGTAATTTGTAAAGTTTGTAATCACTTTTTACCTGTGAACATGTTACAGTGCTCTGAGCCTGCACGCTGTGAAGAACACCATACAAAAATCAGCTCGATTGAATAAATAGAACGACTCTAGTGTGACCCTGGGGTGTGCATTTCATTTTCTATGAATATAGATTCTAAATTTATTGCAGCTAATTTTCACATTATATAAAAGTGAAAATTGGGTAAATGTAGTTTCAAAGAAACACCAGTTTGCCTGACGTCTACTCACTGAATAGTCTTGTTGTTTGCTGTCTACTGTGCTTTGTGAAATGGCCTTCAATAGCTTACACTGCCTGACCTAAAGCTTCCTTTTATTTTTTTTCTGCCCCAACTCTATTCCAGTTTTCCTTATTCTCTGTATTTTTGCCTCTACTTTGCATGAATTCAATTCTTGAACTGTTCTAATTATGGAAAGAAGAGAGAGCATGTTGTTTTAACAGAATTCATCAATTTGTGACCTTTTAGAGAACTCTAGGAACTGCTCCACTTGTTTAGTTTGACATGTATTTACTCTGTCGTCACTTTGTCTTCTGACAACCTGGGTATGTCAGGTGACTTGCTTATACTGTGTTTGTCCCCACAGAGAATTCAGTCCAAAGTTCAACCATTTGGATGGGAAAGTGGATAGGCAAAGTTACGAGGGGCAGTATCAGATTGAGAGAGGCTATCCCAGGTATGCCAATCAAAACCTAATGACAGCCAAGGAAAAAAGGTCCGCTTGTGTTTTTTGCAGGATTGCAATTGTATACTCAACAGCTCATTATTTCCCTTTGGCTTCCAACAGGAACCCTCATGGACGAACTGGGATAACGGGCAGAGGTTTACTGGGCCGTTGGGGTCCCAATCACGCAGGTGACCCCATTATTACCAGGCGAGTTACTCTTACACCATATCTGTGAGGTTTTTTTTTTTGTTTGTTTTTTGTTTACACTTGCTGGTCATAAAATTAGAATATCATGACATACAAAGTTGATTTATTTCAGTAATTCCACTCAAAAAGAGAAACTTGTATATTAGATTCATTCATTACACACAGGCTGATGTATTTCAAATGTTTATTTCTTTTAATTTTGATGATTATAACTGACAAGTTAACTGAAGGCCACTATCAGAGCAACAGGGGCTCTCATAACACCTGAGCGGTGCCACACACTGATCGACTCCATGCCACGTCACACTGCTGCAGTAATTCAGGCCAAAAGACCCCCAACTAAATACTGAGTGCTGTACCTGCTCATACTTTTCATGTTCATACCTTTCAGTTGGCCAACATTTCTAAAAATCCTTTTGTTGCATTGGTCTTAATTGATATTCTAATTTTCCGAGATCCTGAATTTGGGTCTTTCATTAGTTGTCCGTTATAATCATCAAAATTAGAAGAAATAAACATTTGAAGTACATCAGTCTGTGTGTAATGAATGAATCTAATGTACAAGTTTCACTTTTTGAATGGAATTACTGAAATAAATCAAAGTTGTCATGATATTTGAATTTTATGACCAGCACCTGTATTGATTCCTAAAGTAGAATAGTATGTCCTATTTTGGAGGTGCCAGATTCAAAGCCTGACAAATGTAAATTGCATCAAAGATCAAATATCAGGCTGACATTAAAACTTAAAAAAAAAAAATTGTAATAGGGTTCTGAACTTTCCCCTTTCTTTTCTTGGCAGATGGAAAAGAGACCGAGACAGTAAGAAGGTTCTACACTCTCATTCTGGCAAACCAATCTTGCAGTTTGTGTCAATCCGGCGGAAAGACTGTGGAGAGTGGGCTATCCCCGGAGTGAGTGTATTTTCACTCTTCTGCTAGGTTTTGTCCACTCCCATTTGGAATACCAGTTACCCGCGTGGCTTGCATTTGACGCATAACTCTAGCCGCCCCCATTTTACAGGGAATGGTGGACGCCGGAGAGAAGGTCTCGATCACACTGCGGCGTGAATTTGGAGAGGAGGCTTTGAATCTGCTTCAGAAATCTGGTGAGGAGAGAAAGAAGCTAAAAGAGCAACTCAGGGAGCTCTTCAGCAAGCCAGCCTTTAAGGTAACATTTTGGAAACTGGAGTAGAATGACGCGCCTGTTCTCAGATGTCGTCTTCCTGAATCAAACTGCAGTTGTTTACATGTAGAATAATCATTCCTAGAATGCATTTGATGTAGCATATTGGGAATATGGATTTTACTTCACTATACTGATACATTTGTACATGTGGTGTTGCTAATTATGAGTCTGGCACACTACACTAAGTGCAAGTGCACTCAAGAACAAAGTTATTCAAATATCTTTTTTTTTTTTTTTACGCTGTGGCTACTGTGGTCTACAGCAGTCGTTGTCCTTGAATGCACCATTTCTGAACAAGCCTTGTTGTTCCTGTTACACGATGAGATTTTGATGAGGAATCCCTTGAGAGATCCAAATCTCTTGGTAGCTAGACTGAAGAAACAGACATTCGAGATTCTTATTTTGGGAGTTGGGGCTCAGTTCAGTCCTTTTTCTTTTATTTAGGTGTATGAAGGCTATGTCGATGATCCCAGGAACACAGATAATGCTTGGATGGAGACAGTTGCAATGAATTTCCATGATGATTCTGGTGAGGCTGGCTTGGGAGCAGAGAGGGGAATGGTTGAAAGTGGAAGTCTCGGATCCCGTGGTTGAGTTTTTGTTTCTTTCTTGTAGGTTCTTGTATGGACCAGATTCCTCTGGAGGCTGGCGATGACGCAGGCAAGGTGAAATGGGTGGACATTGACGGTTCTCTTCATTTATATGCAAGCCACTTAGAGTTCGTCAAGGCCGCTGCCCTTCATCATCATGCCCACTGGCACTGACAGAACTGCTGGGACTAACTAGAATGTATACGTCTTTTGAATTTTATACCAACACCATACAAGTGGCATGTCACAACTACACATAGATAGGGGAGTGCATTATCTGCCATGGGTCCTAAACGCTCTCGGCACACTGGGGTGCCAGGTTTAAAGAGCGACGAATGCAAACTGCATGAAGGAAGGAAGATTTGGTTTACTGGTGGCAGCCGCCTTGAAATGGTTCTTATTGGTTTTTAGTCTTGCATTTTAGTGTGTTTTGTTTTTTTCTTTTTAAACCAGTCTGATACTCATTTTTATTTGTAATTTCCTTTAAATCTGAAGGTGACGTTACAAAATAAATCAGATGGGGATTGTAGACGAGTACTGTAAAGAGGGGTTTTTTTTTTGTTTTTTTTTAGCTTTTGTGATAATTGTATGCTTTTTTTAACTGAATTTTTACCTTTCTTAAATTATTTTGTATGACTTCAGTGTAACACAAGGAGGAAAGACGGATGTTGCTCTGTGTGTTTAAATGTTTTATTTGTTTACTTTTTCAACAACAAATGGCGGGCAATAAACTTCTTCTGTCCTCTCATCCGAGTCCTGATGTTTCAGTTCCCTCTGACGTCCTCGGAACTTTTGAGGGCTCTTGCTGGAGGGAGTGGAGTGTGGATTATAGGAGTTTGGGGTATTCATTCATTAATACGGAGGCTGAAAGCTTGCTTCTCTGTAGAAGGTGTGATATCTCATCTACTGGTCAACTTTTATTTCAATCCGTGCTTTTGTTGGTTTTATAATTGGAGCTGCCGTTAGTTAGCGGGGAAGGTCTTTTTGTTTGTGCTCGCCCAGTATAAGCGAGTATTTCACTGTGCCTCGGGTACTCACTGTAGGGTACACATTGGGATACCGTGGACTAAAGAAATTGCAATGAATGTGAAGTTTTTCTTTTGTACCCTCAAATGCTGGCTCTCAGTGCTGTGTCTCGCGGGTCACCTGCTTAGGTGCCATGAATGTCAGATTTTCCACCCCAGATGTATTTTATATTGATTAGCCATTAACCATTCGAACAGATGACATTTGGGATGTTTTAGGGGTTGTGAAACAACAAAGCACACATTGAAGTATCTATTGGGGTACGCTGAAGGGCACAGCAGCATTCAAAATATGTGGCAAGTTGGCAACTGTGCTAAATGTGGCATTTTGTAAATGTTTTGTAAAATTCGTGCACTTTCCTAAAACCCTATACACGTTTCTGGTCTGAAAGGAGGGCATTTAGGATGTGCACTTTTTTTATTTGTGATCAAATTACAGTAAATGATGAATAAAATCATTCAAAAATCATCAACCAGTTGGGAAGCTGGTCGGCCGGGGGTCCGCGCTGTGCTACTAAACGTAATCCTTAACTCTTCAGGTCGGGCTTCTCTCTTCAGTCCACACAAGCATCAGTGAGTTTTAATCCCACTGTATGTGGACCCCTTGTACAGGATGACAATGGGAAGATCAGGTGGTATGGGGGTGTACCTTGGCGTGGTAGTGATTGTGGTGTTGTCTCCCCTTTGTGCTTACTGAACTGGGCACTAAAAATAGTCAAACTGACCCTAAAACGTGGCAAGGTAAATAGATTTGTTTTTTAAAAATGTTTGTCTTAATTGACGTAAATGTAGGAAAACTAAAGTTTTATCCGGAACAAATTTAGACCCCTTTCACTGATTTAGACCCCGAGGCACTGTAAAGGGTAACCAGATGCTTCTAATGGCTGGCTCTCCTGGGGAGCACAAGAGTATGACAGCACAAGATGGGGGCGCTTGATTTTACTTGGCAGATACGGCATCTGTCTTCAGAAGTTCTAATGTAACTTGTTGTGATTCCAAATGTTGACATACAAGACATCTTAAAAAAAAAAAAAAAATAGTGAAACTTAACTTTATAAAGGAAAAACGAGTGAAAATGTCGATAAGCTTACAATCCCACATGCAGCTTGTGTGATTAGGAGTCTGCCGGCCGCAGCCAGATGCTTCTCTGTTTAACAGCAACGCTCATTGAATGGCCATCCTGCACACTCGTTGTCTGTCCTCTTTAGTGTTTACATTTAGTCCATTCGGGGGGGGAAATTATTATCATTATTATTATTATTATTGTTATTATTATTTTCCTGTTCCAACCTTTTTTGGTTTATTTCTATACCTCTGATTTGAAACAATTGTGGGCCAATAAAGGAGGTCTGCGTGGTTTTATAGTTCCTTACACTAAAGACCTGGCATTGGAACCCAATTCTGAATGTTTAACATTTCTCCAGTGCAGATAGTCATACATTTATTTATTTATATATATATATATATATATATATATCTACAGTGGTGTGAAAAACTATTTGCCCCTTCCTGATTTCTTATTCTTTTGCATGTTTGTCACACAAAATGTTTCTGATCATCAAACACATTTAACCATTAGTCAAATATAACACAAGTAAACACAAAATGCAGTTTTTAAATGATGGTTTTATTATTTAGGGAGAAAAAATCCAAACCTACATGGCCCTGTGTGAAAAGTAATTGCCCCTTGTTCAAAAATCACCTAACTGTGGTGTATCACACCTGAGTTCAATTTTCTGATTACTGTCACACCTGTTTCAATCAAGAAATCACTTCAATAGGAGCTGCCTGACACAGAGAAGTAGACCAAAAGCACCTCAAAAGCTAGACATCATGCCAAGATCCAAAGAAATTCAGGAACAAATGAGAACAGAAGTCATTGAGATCTATCAGTCTGGTAAAGGTTATAAAGCCATTTCTAAAGCTTTGGGACTCCAGCGAACCACAGTGAGAGCCATTATCCACAAATGGCAAAAACATGGAACAGTGGTGAACCTTCCCAGGAGTGGCCGGCCGACCAAAATTACCCCAAGAGTGCAGAGACGACTCATCCGAGAGGTCACAAAAGACCCCAGGACAACGTCTAAAGAACTGCAGGCCTCACTTGCCTCAATTAAGGTCAGTGTTCACGACTCCACCATAAGAAAGAGACTGGGCAAAACGGCCTGCATGGCAGATTTCCAAGACGCAAACCACTGTTAAGCAAAAGAACATTAGGGCTCGTCTCAATTTTGCTAAGAAACATCTCAATGATTGCCAAGACTTTTGGGAAAATACCTTGTGGACTGATGAGACAAAAGTTGAACTTTTTGGAAGGCAAATGTCCCGTTACATCTGGCGTAAAAGGAACACAGCATTTCAGAAAAGAACATCATACCAACAGTAAAATATGGTGGTGGTAGTGTGATGGTCTGGGGTTGTTTTGCTGCTTCAGGACCTGGAAGGCTTGCTGTGATAGATGGAACCATGAATTCTACTGTCTACCAAAAATCCTGAAGGAGAATGTCCGGCCATCTGTTCGTCAACTCAAGCTGAAGCGATCTTGGGTGCTGCAACAGGACAATGACCCAAAACACACCAGCAAATCCACCTCTGAATGGCTGAAGAAAAACAAAATGAAGACTTTGGAGTGGCCTAGTCAAAGTCCTGACCTGAATCCAATTGAGATGCTATGGCATGACCTTAAAAAGGCGGTTCATGCTAGAAAACCCTCAAATAAAGCTGAATTACAACAATTCTGCAAAGATGAGTGGGCCAAAATTCCTCCAGAGCGCAGTAAAAGACTCATTGCAAGTTATCGCAAACGCTTGATTGCAGTTATTGCTGCTAAGGGTGGCCCAACCAGTTATTAGGTTCAGGGGGCAATTACTTTTTCACACAGGGCCATGTAGGTTTGGATTTTTTTTTCTCCCTAAATAATAAAAAACATCATTTGTGTTTACTTGTGTTATATTTGACTAATCGTTAAATGTGTTTGATGATCAGAAACATTTTGTGTGACAAACATGCAAAAGAATAAGAAATCAGGAAGGGGGCAAATAGTTTTTCACACCACTGTATCTATATATATATATATATATATAATATACTGTAACCCTAACCCCCATATATATATGAAAATATACAATTTTTTCATGTTCTGTCCTTGAATCAAAAGCAATGTGTGCTATCAAACGTTATCCAGCTGACTTCGTTTTTGAGAATATCCCGTTGCCTGTTTTGTCATCGCACTCAGTACTCAGTGTACTCCTCACACCTAAGCACCCTGTCAATGGCAGAGAATTGTTGATGATAGTAATCCAATAATTTTTTTTAGGTTGGTTATTCATCTTCCCCATGACCTGGGAAACGCTTTCTATGGTCTGAAGGTGTACCAGGGGTTGAAGTCTTTGTTGGTGTGTCAGGATCAGGGTACGCACAGACCCCCTCATTGTTGGTCCCACTCATCCTTTGACCATTTCTGAATTTCTTAATCCAGACGTAAACAGCAATTGTGGTCTCCCCTGACCCTGGTGGTCCACTGCTCTGGGCTTTACTTTTTGGTGCAGTATTTGAAATTTGAAATTAGAAGGAGGATGGAGGAATCATTTACTGTGTAGCCTAGCTTGGGACAGGTGGGTAACACAATTTCATTCCCCCAGTTAGTCCATGTTGACCCCAGTCTGGCCTTCTTTTAGTGCCCCCCACCCCTTTTTTTCCTCCTCTTCATTGCTTTGGTAGGGGGTCACACCTCAGCCTACAACTTTCATCTTCTGTCCAAATGTGAAATGTTTAGAGAGAAAACAACAACACAAAAATGGCCGTTTCCTCCCAGCATCTGGCCGCCCCCTACCGATCTGCCTACCCCACCCCTCATTTTTACAACCCAGAGAAAGTCCAAACTTTGCTTGATGTGTCTGCGGCTCTTGTCGTGACTGAAATGATCCAAGTTCTGATGGCTCACTTCTGTGATGGACTGCTGGCCTGCCCTGGTGGGTGGTGTGTCTGCCCTGCGCCCAGTGATTACTGCGATGGGCCGCTGCTGCCCCACGACGTGCCCCTGGATTAGAGGGTTACAAAGATGGAAGGTTTGGGCTGGCTGGTCAATCAAGAAGGCGGAGGAGTGTAGTGGTCATGGCTTTTAGCTTCAAATCCTAAGGTTGTGGGTTCAAATCCCACCAGTGCCACTGTGTGCCCCGAGTCTGACCGATGGCATCCAAATGTAACTTGCATTGGACGAGAGTGTAGATGGCTGAAGGTGACGTACGTAAAGCTCTTGGTGTTCCATTTCATTTTCTTATTCTGTTTTTTCTCTGCCTGAGATATCAGTGTATGTAATACTGTTTTATTTATTTATTTATCTAAGTAGTGAAAAGTCATTAATGGTAATAACGAGCCTAACTAGCAGCAGAAATCACACGGCCCCTAAAGGTGGTCCGGCTGGGTTCAGGGGGTCGTCACTGTCACCTGTGAAGTTCTGCACCACTCTGCCCTTTGTGTTTTCTGTAATATTGTGCACAGCTTCCTATGGAGATGGCGGCACCCTAACATTGGTACCTAAGAGCCCTCTGGTATGTATCAGCCGTACCCGATCTCACCCGGGCACTTGGCTGCTGTCCTTCATTAGAATCTCCCACCCTCCCCCGCTGTCCCTCACACCTCGTCACACTTGTCACTTCAATAAGCCATCATGTGTGACCCCTGCCCTTCTTGACCAAACACATGGATTCACAAGTCTCCCTGACGGTGGGCCGCCTCCCTCTGCTCTCATTTAGTACTTTCGGGGCGGCCTGCTGGTCCAGTTCACCAGTACCCTCCAAGCCAGCTATCCTTCTGCTGTCTCTCCCAGTTATACCAGTGTGACCAGTGCACAGCTCCCTGTGAGTACAGAATCCTGTTCATTTCTGCTGCAGCCTGCTGGTCCAGTTCACCAGTATCCCCAGTTTATCCTGGACCCCCAAACCCAGCTGTCACTCCTCATTACACCAGTGTATCCAGTTCAGGAACCACTGCTCTCTGGTGGTTCAATTCACCAGTAAATCAAGTTTATCCTGTACCCCCTACCTTGCCATCCTGCTGCCACCACCTTTCCCAATTACACCAGTGCAACCAGTGCATGCTTAGTTTCTACTGCACTGAGAAGTTCTGCTACAACACCATGCAAGTTCCTCAAGGACCAGTAAGCTGCTGCAGCCCGCAGGCCCAGTCCACCAGTATCCCCAGTTGATCCTGAACCTCCCAAGCCCAGCCGTTCTGCTGCTGCCACTCCCAGTTCCACCAGTGTAACCAGTGCAGTGGCTCCAACTGGGTCCAGAATTCCCCTTCGTTTATAGTGTGCCCTGCCATCCCACTGCTGCTTCTCTACACTTGGTGTTCCCCGTTGTACCAGTGTAACCAGTGCGTATCTGCTTGCAGTTCCAGTACACCCCTCAATTTCTACCACACTGAGCAGATCTGTCACAGCCCACTACCATCCATATTGTCCAGTTGACCAGTACCCCCCAACCCAGCCATCCTTCTGCTGTCTCTCTCCCAGTTATACCAGTGTGACCAGTGCACAACTCCCTGTGAGTACAGAATCCTGTTCATTTCTGCTGCAGCCCCCAAGGACTCCTATGGCTTCTTCAAGGGCCACAGACCTGCAAATCCATATTGTCCAGTTCACCAGTAACCCCCAACCCAGCCATCCTGCTGCTGCCACTCCCAGTGTAACCAGTGCATAACTTCCTGTATGTCCAGAACCCCATTAATATTCTCTGTACCCCCACCTACGGCACTGAGCAGTCCTGCTGCAGCCCCCAGTGACCCCTTTAAGGTCCACTAAGCTGCTGGTGCAGGTTACAAGTACCCCCAGTTTATCGTGCACTCCCCATCACACCAGTGGCTCCAGTTCAGTGCCCACAGGGACCTCCCCGTTACTCCACATGGCTCCTCGTGGTCCTGCACCCTGAGCTCATCAACACATTAGCACCTGGCCGCTCTATTAAAGGTCATCTTGAGCCCAGTTTGGGGCGGGCCATCAAGTCACTAGAGAGAGGGGCAGCGGTGGGGGTGGGCAGAGGGGAAGTGTGAACAGTTTGGGGGAGACTTCAAAAGGCGGCCGTCACCTATAAAGGCACAGCAGAACAGAGGAAGAGACAGACGGAGAGTCAGAGAGAGAAAGAGAGAGAAAGAGAGAGAAAGAGAGAGTGACCACAGAGGAGACTCGGAGGGTCTGGCAGAAGGACAGGCAAGAGGAGAACGAGCAACGCCTGTGAGAAAAGTCCGAGCAGGAGTCCGGGAGAAGGCGAGTGGGAACCACAGAGGAAAAGACAGATAGGCGGGTGGACAGTCAGAGAGTCAGACAGCAAGCGGAGACCCCTGAGGACACACAGGCTGACAATAGGAGAGTGACCAAGACCTCCAAGGACACCCAGACGGGCAAGCAGGAAGTCGGAGGAGACGCAGACGGACATTCGGACCGCACTGGACCACAGAGGTGACCCAGACTGATGAGTGGACAGACAGACAAAGGCTGAGCAGGAACTCCAAGGTACAGACGGTCAGCCAGACAAAGACAAAGAAGAGGAGACACAGACGGACAGACGGACAGACAGGCAGGCAGGGAGTGAAAAAGCAACCAAGTGTAGCCACAGAGGGGACACAGGAGGACAGACGGGCACTCCAGAGGGCAAGCAGGACGTTCAAGGACACACGAGCAGACTGACCGACAGCAAGCAGGACAACAGAGGACACTCAGACGGACAGCCAGAGAGTCAACAAGACCTCCCACCGGACACCAGGAGTGGACCTCAGTGCGATGTTCCAGCCCGACTTCTACACCCAGTTTGGCAGCCCCTTTGGGGTGAGGCCAGCTCTGAGGGGGGCCACACTAACCCCCTACTCAGCGACGGTGGTCCCCGAGCACTACAGATATCACACAGGTGAGTACTGTGCCCCAAACCCCCGTCTACTTCCCCCCCCATCACTGTGATCAGCCTGGCAGTGCCCGCCATTTCATTTCTTTCTCTGTTTGCGTGCAGATCTGGAGCCTGCCCCGTCACTGCCCCGTTTCGAGCCCCTCTTCCCGGCCCAGTGCGAGCCCCCCAGTGCTGCCACAGCTGCTGCCATGTTCGGGCCGCCCCCCCCAGCGGTGTCGTTGGCTCTGAAGCCTCAGGGGTCGATGACGGCAGAGTCTGGGCGCCTGCCTGGGACGGTCAAGGTGCAGCTGGACAACCTGGAGCTTTGGAAGCAGTTCAGCAGCGTCGGGACGGAGATGATCATCACCAAGTCTGGCCGGTGAGTGACCGCATAAAGTGGGGTCGAGGTGGGGAGGGCACAGAGCGAGTCAGGACCCTTGAGTGTTTGGAGGCTGGTCAGTAAGAGCTGGAGAGGCTGAGGGGTCAAGCCAGCTGACCGACATTGTCTACGTGTGAAGAGAGCCATCATGCTGAAAGGTGCCCACTATCTGCTGGTCAGGTGGTGACCCAGTGGTGACAGATCTGTCCAGAAGGCCTCAGTGTAAGCCATTCAACTGACCAGGGAGGTCTGGACTGGCATTTGAGCAGTCAGTGCCAGTGCTGTCTTCCAGTCTGAATATAAAGAGGGTAGCCTGGTGGCACAGTGGTCAGTGCTGTGGTTGAATGTCTTTTGGGGGTCAAACTCTTTTATTCTCCATAGCCCAGTGGCCTGCGACTGCTGACGCTGACCACAACGCCACTAACCACCGCTGACCTCTGCTCTTAATGTTAAGGACGTGTGGGTTTGTTTAACGGACGACTTAAGAGTCTGTACCCTGTGAAAATGGGTGGCACGTAACTGGTGAACTGGTCATCGGGCCACTGACTGGTCAGTTAGTGACACTGTGGTATTCCAGCATGTGCAGGTCAGCCATGATGGCTAATATTACTGACTGGTTGGTAACTAACAGGCGGGCGCTGGGCATGAATGACACTGGACGGTGTAGGGTGGTCAGCGACTGATAATGAAGTGTCACACCTGAATGGACGGTGAGCATGGACCTCGGCTTACACTGGACAGTGACTGGTGTGCTGGTACTGGGCAAGTGTGACTCACTGGTCATTAGGGAGTGCTGAACTGGTCAACCATTGCTGATGAACTGGGCACTGGACTGCTGGGACTGGCCACTGGGTGCAGGGTGGACCCGATCTGTTGTTGTTGCACTGGACTTGAGTCAGGGTGGGATGGCTGGCATTGCAGTGGGCAGAAAGTAACGTCATGACTGGACAGTAAGTGCTGGACTGGTTTGAGGGACCGGTCAGTGAGAAGTGTGGAGGTGTCATAGACTGGTAAGCAGTCAAAGTGACTCACTGGTCATCTATTAGGGAGTCCTTAGAGAGTATTGAACTGGTCAGCCATGACACATTGAGCACTGGTCTGGCATGATGGGCCAGTGGGGGGTAACAAACCTGGCCAGCAGTTGCTGCAGTGTTGTCTGAGATTTAGAGTGGACATTGAGTTGGTCAGCGATTGATGTTGTGAGTGGGCAGTGAGCAGTTTGGTGTCCTGGACTTGCAATTCCAAGTGTGACTCGCTGGTCACTGAGCACTGGACATTAGTGAGTGGTCAGCCATTGATAAACTGATAACTGACCACTAGGTAGGACACTGAGATTGGGAAATAGGCCTGGAGAACTGGATTGGCATTTGCTACCATGGCTGGCCAGTCCTAAGTGGGTCAACAGGTGACGTTGTGACCAGACAGTGAGCACCGGGGTGGTCTGAGGGGCTCGTCCGAGGCTGGCTAGCAATTACCAATGTGACTCACTGGTCACTGACCACTGGACATTGATTACAGATTCATTTGCAAATACTGACCTGCTCAGCCAGTTGGATCCCAGATTTGGTGTGGAGCCCTGGACCTACATGAGCAGCAGTGGTGGACACTGAATTGGTCAGCCAGTACTGGGCTGGTTTGAGAGATTAGTCATCGACTGGTTACCAGTGCTGGACATTTATTACAGAATCATTAATGAGTGGTCAGTCATCGATGCAGGGCTATTGTACTAGTTGGTTTATTAATGGCCACTAACCACTGGACCTGCAACCAGTGACTGGTCAGTAGACAGCAGATTGGCCAGCAGCTAATGCTACTTGTAGACTGGACAGTATGGATTGGTCAGTGGTAAGGGTGGTGGTGTCACACACTGTCCAGTAAGTACAAGTGTGGCCCAGTGGTCACTTTGTGAAACCTAAGTGAGTGTTGAACCGGTCAGTCGATGATGCCAGAGGTGGGCACTGAACTGGTTATGCGAGCTGGTGAGCAGAGTATAGTGTTATGGTTATGGACCTGCTGCTGACCACTGGATCAGCATTAGTCTGGAATGACCAGCTGGACAGTGGACAGTAGTTGATGCCCTTGTACTTTAGACTGGACGGTAAGCTGAGTGACACACTGGCCGGTGATTTAGGGTGGTGAGTGTTTAGCCTCCGTTAGACTGGTCAGTAATCGATGGACCAGCCTTTAAACTGGCCAAATCACGAGGACACACAAGACCAGTTCCTAACCCCCTCTCTCTTTCGGCCCCCCCAGGCGCATGTTCCCCCAGTGTAAAATCACCATCTCTGGCCTGGACCCCAACTCTAAATACCTGCTGCTGATGGACGTGGTCCCGGTGGACAGCTCCCGCTACCGCTGGCAGGGGGACAGCTGGGAGGCGGTGGGCAAGGCCGAGCCCCGTCTGCCGGACCGCATCTACATTCACCCCGACTCGCCGGCGTCCGGGAGCCACTGGATGAGCCGCAGCGTGTCCTTCCACCGGGTCAAGCTGACCAACAACACGCTGGACTCGCAAGGCCACGTAAGTTTAACGTTGGAGGTGTGCGGAGGGGTTGGGGTGTTTATGGGGTGGTCTCGGGTTGCTAAGGTGATGTCACCAAAGCCGTGAGCCACCATGCTGATCTGCCCGTTTGGCTCCCGTCTACAGATAATCCTGCACTCCCTTCACCGTTACAAGCCGCGCTTCCACGTCGTCCAGGCCAGTGACCTCTACAGCCGCCGGTGGGGCGGTCATTCCTCCTTCAGCTTCCCGGAAACGACGTTTGTCACGGTGACGGCCTACCAGAACGAGAAGGTGAGTGTCCCTCCTGGGTCATCGGCACCAGCTTGGCGCCCCCTCTCTCTCCAATGGTGACGGGGGTCCATTCTGTCCTGTCCTTCTCTTCACACCTTATCTCGGCCCCCACTGTCCTCCTAATGCGTGTCCAGGGTTGTTCTCTTTCACGCTCCTTCATTTTGGCCCATTCTGTCTTGTCTCCCCTTTCTTGCTCCTCTCCATTTTATTTGACCAGTCCACCCTGATCAGAGTCCCCCGTCCCCATCTTGGCCCAGTCCACACTTTATCAGCGTGGTGTCACCTCCCTCATTTCTGTCACTTCAGATTGTCACTCCACTTTGGCCCAAGCCTGTCAAACCAGTCCACCATGCCTCATACCTTCAGGTCCTGTCCATCGTGTCTGCTAACCCCCGACCCCTGACCCCATTGTCCCTTTCTGTCCAGCATCATCCTTTCTTCTCCTGTCCACTCCGCCCCATTCAGAGCTTGGCCTGGCAGGATGTTTGTCCCTTGGCCCTCCCTTTCTGTCCAGTTCTTCTGTTTTCTTTCTAAAGTGGGCAGAGTGGTGGCTCGGAAGCCCGGGGGTCTGTGCAGACCATCGTAAGGTTGCCGGTTCAAATCCTGTAAACCCCTGAAGTGACTCTACTGTGTTGGGCCCCTGAGCGAGACCCTTAACCTCCTGGGGTATGATGTTAACCTGCACCCGCCTCTGCAAGTAGGATTGGCACTCCTGCCACCGTAAAAGAATCAAACCTCCTACTGTCTCATTCCATCTGAAGTACTGTGGTGGGGTGCTGAGGTGCCACCCGTCACAAGGCTGGCTGTGCACTCGGGTCCTAATCTGGGATCCTGAGGAGGTTTGTCATGTGGTGGGTGCAGCGACGCGTCGTATCAGCGCAGGGTCCTACCAGCACTATGTGGGACGTTTCCAGTCCATCACGTCTTGGGAGTTCTCTCACTTTTGTCCCACATCTTCAGATTGTCCCAAGCCCCGTTCCCTCACACCGGTCCATCATGCCACATCCTGGCACGTTCTCCCTTTCTGTCCAGCGCCATCTTTCCTTCTCTTGCCCACTTCGCCTTAACCCTGACACACCCGACACACTCATACTCCCCTCCACATCACACCATCAATCCTTTTGTCCCACTCTGATGAGTTCACACGTCCAGTCCACCTCGGCTCACAACTCCACTCTCATTTCTCACGGGTTCTTTTCGTCTGTTCCCCCTCACCAGCCCACCACGCCTCACCCACCCTCTTCTTGCCAGGTGGGACACATTCTCCCTTTCTGACCAATCTGGCATTTCCACCATCATCATCATCTTGCCCACTTCACACTGTCCTCTTCTCACTGAGACCACCCTGGCCACTCACACCTCCCCCAGTCCCGCCTCGCCCCTCACTCTGCCCACCCAGTCTCCTCTTTCAGTTTCTCGCTTGTCCTTTATGGATCACGTCTGGTCCATCAGCCCACTTTGTGTCCTACGTCTCAGTCCATTCTCTTTATTGGTTCCATTTGTTTGTCCCAATATCCTTTCTGGTTCATGGGTGGTCCACTCTCTCCATGTTCTGCTTGTCCAGTCTTCCAGTCCACTCCACTCCTCTTTCTCTTCTTGTCCAGTTTCCTTTCTCCTGTCCACTCTCTCCGCTGGATTGTCTCCTGTATCCCACCCTAATCCTCCCTAACATTATTTCATAAATCACCATTTTCACCATCACAAGGTGGTCACCAGTCCTCCTCCTCCTCTCAATTTTGAAAGGTTTGTCCTTCTTTTTCAGGTCACTCAGCTCAAGATCCAAAGTAATCCATTTGCTAAAGGATTCAGAGAACACGGCATGAATAGCAAGAAGTAGGTGGTGTGTCCATCGTGCCCGTGCCGGACGTCCACTCACCTTCTTAACTCTGCCTTCTCACCCTCAAACATTTGTCTCCTTTGTCTCCAGGGAGCGTGAAGCTCGACTCAAAAGAAAAATGAAGGCCCCCGAGTCGGACACCGAGACAGAATCCCTGTTTGATCCCGGTAAGCCTCTGCTAAGGGTCACTCTTTGGGTGTCCATCTGCCCAGAACTTCTCTCATGTTGGCATCTTTCTCTCTGTCTGTCTAGTATGCAAGCAGATGTCCGGGGGTGACCCATGTGACTCGACCGAAATCCTGGACCCTCCTGTGCTGCCCACCCTGGGCCTCAGTGACTTGCCACCCACAGACTCCTACCCTTCTGCTCCGGGATCAGCCGAGACCCTGGATCTTCTGACCACGGGGGCCGAGCAGCCCTACGTCTCTCCGCAGCCAGCCGACATCAACGCTGGGTTCCTGGATGTCCAGTCAGAGGAGACCACCAACCTACTGACAGGGTGAGTTTGGGTCCACAAGGTGGGGTGGGGTTATTGGATCATCCTGGTTTGCAGGTGGACGACCCAAACATTTGTGAGAAGTTTACCACTGAGGGTGGTGAGACACTGAAATCTCTTGTATGTTAACTGGTTTGACTGGAATGGTCAAGAACAGCAGGAGTGAACATAAAGTGGGCACCCTAGGAAGGATAACTGGCTGAATGGAGACCTCTTACTGGGAAATCCGTCTAGAAAGCATGTTGATGCCCAAGTATGCCAACAGGGTACACTGGATTGCCTGTTACTAGGAAATCAGTTTAGAAGGCACATTGATGCCCGGGTATGCCAGCTGGGTGGACTGGGCTGCCTGTTACTAGGAAATGACTTTAGATGGCACATTGATGCCCGGGTATGTCAGCTGGGTTGACTGGACTGCCTGCTATGCTAGAATGACCAGGTAGTCTGCCACTGTGAAAATCATTGGGTGTAAAACCATAGTAAGCCACTAATTTGATATTGTGAAGGTGGGCAGGCCAGTGCCAAGAGCAATAATATGCCGACTGGACTGAACGGACATCTTAGTTTTAGCGCAAAAAGGTAAGCTGGATAACTGGACTCACTGGGCACACTGAGAAGCATTTAGAACTGGACAGACTACTGCTGCCAACTTGCCAGCTGGTAAGATTAACTGGACGGACATAGTTATTCTTGAAATCTGATTTGCCAGCTGACCAAAGTGGACAGCGTGGTTTGGGCACAACAGTAATCTGGAGAGCATCAGATTAACATGTTGGTGAAGTGGACTGGTATGAACAGACAGGGCAGTGCTGGAAATGTAGAATGCCAGCTGGACAGTTTATTGGGGTTACCTTGGCCTTACTGGACACCCCGTTGCTGAGAATGTTTTGGTGCTGAACTGCCTAGTATGCCAGCTGGACAGGAGAATTGGATTGATGGGGTGCTACGAAAAGTGGGCAGACATGAACTCCAACGTGCCAACTGACCTGAATGGACAGCTTGGTTTGGAGACAAACATTAACTGGAAAGTTCACTACTGGGAGGAAAAGGAAAAGAGGACAGGGTGAACTGGGACTGGCCAAGGCAGCATTTGGTGTGGCAAACCAGAAATGCAGAATGCCAACTGGCAACCTGGTCACTGAGAATGTTAAAGATGAGCCATCTAATGTGCCAACCAGCTAGGTTACCTGAATGGACCTGGCACTGTGAAAGCAGAGAGATTTGAAGTCTGGTATGCCAGCTGGGCTGAATGGGCAACCCAGTATGGCCACAATAGTAAAACACACCATTAAGACCCTGACTAAAGTTGACTGGTTTGACTGGGCAGGCCATATTAAGCAGCCTGTTATGGTTAACTGGTCACACAGTTACAGGGTGAACAGCCCAGTATGCTGACTGGCCAAAGTGACCATTTGACATGTGGCCACTGCAAAGGCCACCAGTAACATATTGGGTATGGAGAACTGGTTTAACTGGACAGGACAGTAGAGGGAGTAGTGAACTGAAAATCGAAAACTGAAGTCCTCTGGGTAGAGTGGGCCATCTAGGGTGGTCTTCTTAAATCAGTGGCCACCCTGGTCTGGTGAACCTGAGTGACCACCTAGCCTACTGGTGTGAAAGCGGACAGAGCTGGGCAGACTGGACTTTGGCAGCTTAAGTTGGGCATCGTCTACCGAGGGAGTGTGTGTGTGTGTGTGTGCGCATCCTGGACGTCCAGCTTAAAGCGAGGTGGGCTTTCACTTCTGAGCACGTCTAACACGTGACTTCCTTTTATCATTTCAGCTCCTCTCAGGCCGAGGCGGACCCCAAACTTCTTGCTGACCCCGTGCCCTGCCAGTTAGCCATGCTGCCATCCTCTTTTGAAAGCTACGTGGCCGAGTCGCAGCAGGTGACCCCCGAAGTGCTGCCAGCGTACCCCATCTCCAGCCCACAGGAGCCCCCCACCGCAGACCCATCAGGATTCAGGCCGAGCGGTGGCCCCTCATTTGTGTTTCCAGGGTACGATGCCGCCCCCCGTCTCCACCATGAGCCGTTTGCCAGCTATGCCGACCTGCGCTACCCGGCCCATGCGCACCCGAGGCCCTTCTACCAGGACTTCTCTTTGCCCTTCAGGCACCTCTACACCCCACCCGCCGCGCCCTATCTCGACGTCAGCAGGCCCATGTTCTGAGATTAGAGACCCCGGACCCTAAGACTGATGGGACCTTCAGTGTGGGCCACTTAGGACTAAAATAAGATGCCACTCTGCCCTACCACTTGGGCTGGTGGCAAAAACACGTCATCTACAAATCTGAGACGTCACTCCAAGGAATGAGAAGGCAGACCCCCGACCAGAGGGGAGGTGAGTCCTCGTGTTTTGACAGCTGAAGCCCCACTTTGTCACCTCCGGGTGCCATTTGTCTCTTCAAGTGACTCAATTAAGTGGTCATTAAAGGGAGCCGAGGATTTTAGCACCTACATGCCAGCAAATGTCGAGAGCAGTCACTGCATCTGGTGGGGCAGCCCGGGGGAATTGGGGGCTTTGAAAATCCAGCTTGCTCAGCCTCATGTGGAGTGGCACAGCGCCGTGCCAATGTGGATTAAAGCCATTTGGGACAGAGTGTATATGGAGATGGACATCACGAGATGGGCACAGCTGACCAGTGGTCTTAATTCTATTAAGGACTTTCATACAAATAAAACCAAGATGACTGGCATGAAGAGTGGGGAACTGGGCACATTTGTGCCCTGTATAATAAATGTTTTTATATAAAATGCATCTGGGTGGGTATGTACTGTAAAAGGCGCTATATCCAATAAACGGTGTTCTCACAATTCGCTTGTCTGAGCAGCATCAGTGTTGGTGGGCACAGCTGCCAGGCTGCCTTGCTCTGGTTGGGTTGGCAGACCTCATGTTAATGTGTGGTAAAGCAGCAGGGTGGCATGTTAAATGGCACCAGGCTGTCCACAGTGGGTTATACGTTTCAAGAATACTAAATGCTGGCAAATGTTCCTTTCATCTGTGGGTGCCCAGTGCCAGACTGGCAGCCCAGCCACGATTAAGTGGTCTGTCATCACCATTTTATAGTTGGCTTGACTGTCTTTGTGTAAGGGGGGTCTAAATGGGCACCGTTGGATTGAACTTTTTACAACTTGAGCACAAGTCAAGTGAGGCGCTCGGGGTCCCTCCGTGCAGCGGAGGTGAGAACTGAACTGGCAGCCTGGGGGAGCGAAGTCCTCCACCTTCGCCAGTGTGAAACGAAGCTGAAGGACAAGTGGCATCTGAATAACTCCGGGACCGGCCTCGTGCCACAGCTGGATGCTCAGACTTGCTTGGCACTCATCCATCAATAAAGAATGAATGCCATGTTCCAAGGAGAGATGGCATATTGTGGAAAATTACTTTCCTTGGTGTGCCTGTGCAGTAGGGTGGGCCGAGCAGCACCAGAGGACAAGGCTTAGAGGGTAACCCACCCTTTCAGTCATCGACTGACCCAATTTAATCTTCTGTCTACAAGATGCCAGGGGCACATGCAAACTGCACCCAGGGCTGGAATTTGAAAGCAGGCCCCCAGTGGTGCCCACAGTGCCACCCTTGACTCCACATAACCAGCCAAATCAATACCCTCCCATTGTCTTTGTGCCAGCCTTCCCCCACTGGAGAAAGTGGGTAGCAGATGTTCCATGCCGCGTGGTCTGTCCATACTGGGCCCGTGTGCTGGTCCTCTACCTTCCTAGGCTGGTACTGGACCACCCATCCATCCTCCTATTTGGTGCCCTTTGACAGTAGCTGAAGCTCTAGCCCACCAGCTCAGCCAGTATACCTTTCACCCTGTCCAGTTCAGGCAATTGCATTCTTTCCACACACGGCTGTCCAATGAGCACGAAACCCACTGGTCCAGTCTACCCAGTTACCCAACTACCAGCATAAACTGGACCTTCTGGTACACACCATCCATTCAAGCCTCTGTGCCCATTGTGCCATCCCACCCTCTAGCTTTGCTGGCTCTTAACTCCACCTGCACAAGGCAAGTTATGACAATATGAAGAGAGGAGGACTGGACTGATGCCACCTGACACAGACAGCCGGCCCGTGCCAGCTTCAGGTTGTGCCCGTGACCTACCATCCTGGAGCTGCAGGCTCCTGCTGTCCAAGTTAGGGCAATGCCACACAGGAGACTGGCCTGATGCCACGTACACTGGAATTTCAACTGCACTCCGTCCACTTACCAGTGTCCAGCTCTCCCATTAGTCACTGGGCCAGCTGGTTTCCATTTCAGGACTTCCAGTGAGCAGAGCAGTCTGGATTTAAAATAAAAAAAAAAGTCCGCCAGCCAACTTAATAGGCACCAGTCAAACCACTGCCACTGAGATTGGACATACTGGTTCAACTGGTCTGACTGGTACACTAACTGTCCATGACTGCCTCCAGCCCGCCCTGCCACTCAGGGTATCCAGAGGGTATCCAGTTGGCATCAGAGATTTACAAGCTGCTTCGACTCTCAACATTCACTCGTCAACTTACAAACTCGAGAGACTGGAAATGCTGGGCAAACTGGGCACGCAGAGTTCACCAGTCAGTCCAAACAGCATTCAGAGTCCACACACCATCCCAGTGGTCAAGACGCCATCATGCTAACTGGGAAGGCAAGACTCCATTGATAAGGAGACACTGGGTAAACTGGACTGACTGGTGTCAACTCACGGTCCATACCAGACTGGAGCAGCTACATCACCACCCTCAAGTCCAGTTTACATTCTCCTACTCGCTCAGTGCCCACCACTGGTAACTGGAGTAGACTGGATTGTCTTGATTTTGAGATACTGGTTTAACTGGGCTCACTCTGTCTAACAAGACTCCAGCTCACAGCCAATGCCCACATACTGGTGTCCAGTTTCCATTCTCCAAGGGTCCGGGTCTGCCAAGCCAAGATCAGACTAAGAGGGGAGTCTGGGCATGGATGAGAAACTGGGTTAAACTGGTCAATGTTGTCCATGTCCGCCAGTCAAGAGTGATGTTGGCTAAACTGGACTTTCTTGTAAACACACAAGCTGTCCCCATTAGACCCCCAGTTTAGTGTAACGTCCACACTCTGCCAACCCAGCTGTCCAGTTTGCCTCCTCCATCTGCAGTCTTCTATGCCCTTGATATCCACCAGTCAAGTTACTGCCCTACAACTGGGCACCACTGGACTGACCCCAGCCTACTGGCAGCATGCCCAGCGAGCATTCAGAGACCACAAACCATCTCGACAGCCAGTAGTCAAGTCACCACCAAGTAAACTGGGGAGACAAGACCCTTTGATAAATTGATGCTGGGCAAACTGGTATACACTTGCTGTCCATAACCAACTCCATCATCAACATCGTGAAATCCAGTCTGAACTCTCCTCTACCAACCACTGGTCCAGTTTACCCCCCATTACCAAACAGACTGGATTGTCTGGTATCGAGATACTGGGCTAACTGGTACACACATTTACGCTCCACACCCTGCTGCTGTCCAGTTTGCATTCTCTTATATCAACAATAACTGGAGTAGACTGGACTGTCTGAAACCGAAGATACTGGGTAGACTGGTGCACACTCACCTGAGATACCCTTCCAGACCAGACTATCATAAAGACACCCCCTTTACAGCACATTTTCATAAGGCTAAAGGAAGACCACCTGAAACAGTCACCCCTTTGGATAGGGGGTTTTGGAGGTGGCAATTTGAAACATCACACTGAAGGATGGGGGGCAAGGACTGAAAGCTGGGGGTTACCATGACAACCTCCACCAGCTGCCCACCCGTTCCACAAAGGACCAAGGAAAACACAGACCTGAGATCTTCAGGTGATTACTGCCCAGTCAGCGAGAGCGAGCGAGCGAGCGAGCGAGCACGCGCACAAAGACCTACATCCACACCCCCTCTGCTGGCCACAGGAGGAAACACACCACACGTAAACAGCCATGGAATGTACGAGAAATAAATAAAAAAAAATTCCAAAGTTGCTTTTATTCTGTGAAAATGAACCCCCAGTGCAAACCTTTAACACGAGCGCCACCTAGTGCCAGGTGCGCACAGATGAAGGAGACACGAGAGCGTCAAATAAAATGAGCCCGAGCAGGGGAGGAGAACCCGTTTTAGAAAGACTCGCTGCCTCCCTCCAACCCCGCCATCTCTAAAAGTGCCCCCACCTCAACATCCCACCAAAAAGAAAAACCAAGACGACACTCAATAGACTTCAACATATTTATATATAAAAAGACAGACAAACATCCTACACGGCAGAGGTAGCCTCTAGTGGGAGGAAATCAGAGCCAAAACGAGGTCAAAAAAGACCAAGAACCACAAGTCTTGGTGTTTGGTGTTATAGAAAAGAAGGATGGGGTTTTTATATATAAAGTTAGAGACCAGGGTGGTCCACGGGGGGGGACTCGAGATCCTCTCATCCGACTGACTTGCTTTCCTTTGGTCAGCTTCAAGCAATGAAGGCGCCCTCTGCTGGATATCAGGAGAGAAAAAAAAAAAAAAACACAAAACGGTGTGTGTGTGTGGGGGGGGAGTCTATTAAAAACTGAAAGGTGGCCAGTTACCCCCCAGGGGTCACGAGGAGGGGCAGATGATCACAAGACAGCTAGGGCACCTTCACCAGTGCCACCAACTTGGTCCATAACTGCTCGACGGGCATTTACTTGAACAGCAGGCACGTGGAAAACCACAAGTCGCCATTTCCATAAAAAGAGCGGAGAGGAACGACGACGGCGGCCACGTGTCTCAAAGAAACAAAGCGTAAGGGAGGCGCGCCGAGACCCCGCAGAAGCTCAGTTCACATCAAGTCGGCTAGACCACCCCCTCAATGCTCTGTGCCCGGCCTGTCACGGATCAAAATCCTCACATCAGAACCAAGCGTCGGGAAGAGCTGACCAACCTGAATCAAAGGCCAAGGCTCGTCGAAAGTCAAACCAACGTGACGGCGGGCGAGGGGCACCACGAGAGTCACGGGCTCTACCACGGCCCCTTCCGGACGCGTTTGAACACGGGCCGCTGCATCAGTGCATCCCAGGCCTGGCGTTTAATTAAATAAGACAAGCGCCCGAACCTACTAACCCCCCCACCCCTATACATGGGGGCTCTATAGGGACGTCAGAGAGGGGCTTCAAAGGGGAACCACAAGGGTGTGTGCGTCCGTGACACCAATACAAAAGGAATATAAAAACTAGTAGGGCAAGGGAGGTATAGCTGGGGATGGGGGGGGTCCAGGGTGCCGCTTCCCAGCTCTGGACCAAAAAGAAAGAAAGAGAGGTCTGTGTGGTCACTTTTCTGAGGAAAGTTCAGAAGAGGGGGTAACGGTGGTCCCCGTCACGCGAGACTTGTGCAGCGTCTGGAGAGATGACTCAAGGATGGAAGGATAAGGGGTCGGTGGTGGGGGGGCTTGAAGAGGGCTGGCTCAGCACATCATAGGAAATAGTCCGCCACTGGCTTCTTGGAAGGAATGCCCCTGGTCTCCTGTGGGGCAGCTTCAAAGATGATGAACTCCTTCTGCAAGTGCTCATCCAGCTCCAAGATGGCCGCCACGTTGCCACATCTGTAGAGAAGAGCAAGAGGAGAGGAGGCAAACACTGAGTGCGTGAACATCGACACACACCCCAGGGGTTAAGGTGAACAACAACCTCCACATCTTCTGGGGTCCTGCTTTGTCATTAAACTGCACAAAAGTTAAAAACGTCACCAGCAGCCACCATGGATCTGAAAATGAGCAGGACGCCTGTGACGTTCATAAATGTTTAACAGTAATAATTCTTTATACTGATCTAGCATTTTTTGTAGGTAGCCGAGAAGCCACTTCACACACCACCAATGTGTAGCATCCACCAGGATTGATGGGACACACAGGAGCCATTAGGTGGTGAAGTGGAGAGAGAGAGAATGATTAAAGGGTCCGGAACGTCCAGGCCATGAAGGGCAGCTTAGCCAGGACATCGGGATACACCCTTACTCTTTACGATGGATGCCCGGGGTATCTTTCATGACCACAGAGAGTCAGGACCTCGGTTTAACATCTCCTGTGACGGACGGCCTGTGCCATTTTTACAGCCTCACTTCACTGGGGTTCACATTCAGGCCACTGGGTAAGCACCCCCTGCTGGCCACACAAACACCTCTTCCAGCACTTAATCCAACACGCTTAGCTTCAGGCAGGTGACCTGTTCTGAGGTGCACGCAAGTATGGCTGCTGGCACGTGGCACTACCAGACTGCATACAGCCTGGCAGAGCAACTGAACCCTCCAGAGGATCGGCATACCGGCACGTGTGCTTCTTGTCTTACACCCAGTGCTGCCGGGATAAGAATATAGCAGACATACTGGAACAGGTTACTAATTATTTTAAAAAGTAATCAGACTATGTTAACACCCTTTAATGGGTCACCCTACAGCCCTCAAGATCACGTTGCCACATTTCGCACTGGACGTTCAGCTCAACCTCAATAATTTTGTCGTTTTCTGAAATATTGAGAAAGACTATTACTTCACTCCAGACAATCAATAAAACAATCGCCTCAAACATGCAGCTCTGGAAATGCATCTTTCTACCCATGGCTGCCGAAAGGACGTGCAAAGCAAATAACTGCGAGTGCAACGGCCGTGGGCCGACTACAAAATCCGCAACAGTAACCCAGTTAAGGGTTTATGTGGCTCATGGAGGAATCTACCCGTTAATCCACGTACTCCGAGGCGGATGAGGTAATACCTCTAACTGGAATGGAGGTTTACAGAGGGTATAGAAAAAACCAACCCCACCTTTTTGAAGTATTCCCATTTTTTTGCTTTACACCCTTCAATGAAAACACATAAACCAATATTTTTTCCAGCTTTACTTACTCAATGCCACCTCTAACATCCAAGTGACAGATACCACAGCTACAGTTCAGAAACATGATCAAAAACAAGACCTACTGAGATTAATAAAGGATCAACCCCCGCCATGTCAATGTCACCTTTTGCTCTAATGACAGCCTTCAGTCTGTTGATTCTTCTCTATCAGCTTTGCACACCCAGATTGAGCGCCCACTCTTCTTTACAGTTTAACTGTTCAAGTTCGGTCACATTGGATGGTGAGCGTTGGTGGTCTGCTACCTTCAGATCTTTCCATTTTCAGTGTGATTTAGGTCTGGGCTCGGATTGGCCACACCAGGACATTCATTTTTCTCTACTCCAGCCACCGTGTGCTTTGGGTCGTTGTCGTGTTGAAAGGTGAACATTCTGCCCGTCTTCAACTTTCTGGCAGAGGGTAGATGATGTTCCTCAAGAATCTGACAGGATTCTGCCCATCCATTTTTTCTTCTACCCTAACGAGAGCCCCAGGCCCCCCCACACAAGGATGCTGCCCCCTCCATGCTTTACTGTCGGTATGATGAGCTGCATTGGTGTACCGTTTGGCATTGAGGCCAAATAGTTTGTCTGACCATAAGCCCTTTTTTCCCACTTGGCATCACAATCTTCAAGGTGCATTCTGGTAAAGCTCAAACGAGCCTTAATGTGGCATTTCTTGAGAAGTGCGACCCTCCCGAGCAAGCCACAATGGGGGAGCGCTTGTGAAATTGTTGTCAACTGCTCACCATTAATGACCACTCTGTGCCATCAAATCCTGTAACTCCTTCAAAGTGGCCATTGGCCTCTCGGTAGCCTCTCTTCCTAGTGTCCTCCCTGCTCTTCCATCCAGTTTGGAGGATCCTAGTAGTACCAAACACTTGCCACTTCTTTATGATGGACTTTACTGTGGGACTAATGAAGCCGCCGAGATGTTAGTCTCCATGTCCTGCCTTATGTCCGTCCACAACTCTATGCCTGAGATCTTCTGAAAGTGGCTAACCACCCACAGTCAGTTGTACTACCAAGCAGAGGAATGAATGGACCAGGAACAGCTTCACTAATCACACTCATTACAACTGAGAACAGCCAGTAACCGCAATGGACACGGTGGGCACTGACACCTGACTGAGTTTAGGGGGGTGATCCTTTATTGATATCAGGATTTCTTGCTTTTTATTTTTTAAAATTCTTCTGAACTGTAGCGGTGAGATTTTTCACTTGGATGTTAGAGATTGCATTGAGTAAGTAAAGCTGGAAAAAATATTGGTTTGTGTGTTTTCATTTAAGGATGTAAAGCAAAAAAAAATGGGAATATTTCGAAGGGGGGCATTCTTTTCTATACCCGCTGTACGTGGCATTTTAGAAATCAAGTTTCTGTCAGAAATCGAGGCACAAGAAAACACGCCCGATGTGTGGATGAACTGTGCCGAGACATTGAAGACTATTTAAGGTGACCGTACCTGGTTGGATAACCAGATCTCCCACAGTTCCACACAGTAGACCAGTCCCATTACAAGGGGTCTCGACTTATTTTTCCAAGCTCGCTATCTTTATACCCTCACCTGCCAGTCCCTTAGGTATTTAAATGTACAGATTTTGGCACTCTTTGGTTGATCACAGTGCTAGAGAGTGGCGGCGTGTTGCACGTTGGGTGCAAGTGCATGGAAGAACTTTACTGGATTCTCCATATCTGGCAATACGACTCGTGCTCCTACTTGATTGAATCATTTTTGCAATATATGGGAGTACCGATAAAAATAATTTTTCTCCTTGTAAGTTTCAATTTATACACACGTACCACGCCAAGAATCAGACACTGGCACTCACACCACCTTAATAAACAGGGGAGAGTGACAGACATCTGATTAGCCGCCATGTTATTCATCCACTAGTATGCCTGCACCTCATAAAAGATCACTTCAAAAACGAGGGAGCGAGCGAGCACCTCCACATCTTCATATTCTGCCTTTATAAATCACAGCAATCAAGACTGCTGCTGAAGAACTGTGATATAAAAAAAAATAATGGCAGATGTGACCCTCTTCCTTTCTTGTCATCTTAGTTGGCATGATGTGCACAGCGAGATATCTACGATCTCAGGATGCCCAAAAACCTCTTGTGGAGGAGAAGGGCCCCAATTTTCATTCGAGGTATGGATGTGAAAAGCGGAGCTTCATAGCCCTTCCGGCTTTTAGGGTTTAAAGTAGAAGGATATTACAATGGGGTACCCCAGCTTATGGCTACCACCACCATGACACAGGCTTTACTGTACTCATGATAAATGATCATAGAATTACCAGCACAAGAAGAGCCACAAGTTGAGAATAAGCCCAACCAAGCACTACCCCAAAGCCCCTCAAGTCTAATGCTGTGGTCAGGATAACCTGGTGGTCACCTTACCTGTAGCAGTAGTTGGGTGCTGACCAGACGGTGAGCACCGTCTCATTGAAGTGCCATTTGTAGCCTTCCATAACAAGCTGGTGAGCTCGACAGATCATGTCTATGTCATTGGCAGCATTGAACTGCGCAACGACGTCGCTTCCAAACAGGTAACCGGCACCACGGGGGCTCACACCCCACCCAGTCGTATCTGAAAGAGACAAAAAAAAACGCAAAGTGAGCAGGAGAAGGCAGACAGCAGAGACATATGGCCACTCTCAAAACAAGCATCTCACCTTCAGGGTCAGACCAAAGCAAGTCGCACATTGGTCCATCGTGGGGAACCTCCTGCTTCCGGTCTATTGTTCGGATCTGATCAAGGGTCTGGATTGAGGGGGACAAGCCACCGTGTACACAAAAAATCTGTGAAAACAAAAAGGAAAAAAAAAAGGTTAAGACTAGAGGGTAGGAACCCAAACTTTACCATTGGATCAGCAAAGTTCTGAGGTGTCTTCAGCTATTTACATGGTTGTACTTAAGCCCCCGTTCAGCTATATGACTTTTCCAGCGATTTTCTGTCACTGACTTCGACATAATCTTCGCAAGTACAGGGCAGTCGCCACAGGTTCCCTAAACCACCAGTCGCATTCCTCTACGACTCGCCCCGACAAATTAAAAACAGGTCGGATTTGGTGTCAAGTCTTCGTTCTTGCGCCAAATGAAACCAACATGCACTTCAGCCGAAAGTATAATGACATACAATGTGGTCTGGAGGAAACAAGGACCACATAAAACAGGAGAGAGGCCGGGCTCATGTTTAACGCATCACAACAGATGCCATCCAGCTGCAATTCCTAGTCGTCAGATTCAGCAACTGCACTTGTCAAGTTTGTCATCCCCTCAAATTAGAAGCCATGTAATGTGCAACCAGCTTAAAGTGTCCCAAGCACGCTACAAATGTGACAGCAGGGAAGTCCGATTATAGGAGTTGGTGCATCCGATGAGCTTTTGCATAAACTGCCGATCACATCTTTCATGTTCTCTTATATCGTTTGCTTTTCCTTTTTATTATACACTCACTTTTTCCTTATTGTGCTTTATCAGTCTACTACATGAGAGAGCACAAATCTCAGGCAGTAAATGCTAAAGCAGAGTTTGTCAAACTGTGGGTTGGTTGCGAGTTACTTTTGCACTTAATGGTCCCGGATGTTTGACTAAGTGGATCACCAAGGGTTGATGGATTGATTGTTTTTTCTTTTTCTCCCAGGGCTGAATATTTTTCTAAAAAAAAAAAAAAAATGTTTTTTGAAAAAGCATACAGATCAACATAAAATGTTTTCAGCTGCATGCAGTGCGTGGTCAGTGTGTGTCATACATATCGCAGCGGCAGCGCTGGGAGGCAGCGAGTGGTGAGCTGCTGTCGGGTAGTTTTCTGAAAAGCACACAAAGCAATGGTTTCTCACATAAAATCAACATAAAACGCCCGTTGCTGTGTGCAGTGCCCCGGTGCCACATGTTAGAGGTCTCTGGTTGCCATGGCAGGAGCGGGAGTGGTGGTGACGGATCGGCTGGGGACTGTTCAGCTGATGCTAGGACCTCACTTGTGTTTTAGATCTTGATCTCCAGATCACCTGCACCAAAATCAGAGTCCGACAAGTCACGTCAAATTCAAAATAATATATACAAAACGTCTTTTCACATTCACGTCACTCTCTTGCCAGATGTCGATGGCATTCTAGATATTGTATACTCTCTGCTACTCATGCACACGCAGGGATTTGACGCCAAGTCAAAGACTCTAACGACCCTCCAAGCAAAGAGGGTCTACCTATAACGGAACAGTGACGCTTGTCGATGTTAACAGCGGATCATCTCCCTCTATCCCTGATGTTGACAAAAGTAGACATTTGCCCTGAAAGAGTTAAGCAATTGACATTGCTCCATCCATTGTCCTTGATTATCATCCCGGGCAATCATTCCTGATACTCAAAGAAGGGAATTCGCCCCAGGTATCCAATGAAAATGCACAATTACTCAAGGGGGGCAAGCATGCTCAACACCATATCCATACAACATGATTTGACGATGATCCAAGATTTGTCAAGAGGAACACGGACAATCGTCAAACAAGGAATGGGTCTCAAAGACACTAAAAAAAAGGGGGTAAGATTGGGTTGCGACAAAAAAAAAAAAAAGTTTAGTTTCTTTTTAGCACAAGGTTTCCTATTTCGATATTTTTACCCATGAAATTATTAGCAGGTAATTAAATAATATTTTAAAAGGACACAGTAAAATCTTAAAATATGGATTTTTTCTTTTAATTCAGATAAAATGACAAATATTGTGTCATTCTGTAAATAAGCTGATCTGGGTTGAACAAAAACCCACACCCATTGTGGCCGACATGGAAATGAGACCATATATATTACATAGTTTACTGTCAACACGTGTTTGGCCCTTATTTGGGCTCATCAGGCATAAACATTCCCCTGCTGCCCTCTCAGGGATCGAGGCGAAGCCTCTTCACACTGCGCCACGGCGTGTGGTTCGTTTATTCGATAGCCTGGAGATTGGAGAGATTAAATTCATAGTCATCTGGTAGGTACCCATCCGATCCGATCAGGATAGATCGATAGATCGAGATCGAGATATAGATATAGAGATCGAGATATATATACACACACACATACATACAGGGGGTCCTCAGGTTACAACGTCTCAACATACAACATTTCGTGTTTACAACGCTCACTCCCATAAAAATAGAGACGCGAGAAGGAATAAAGGATTTTTTTTTTGTTTACGCTCATTTTTTCTGTCACTACAGTAGTGTACAGTACAGTATATTTATGCCCTTTTCCGTGGCTTAGTTGTGTTTTTATGTTCTAGATTATGATTTTGCAAATGTGTTAGGATAGGTAAGTGACTTAGGCTAGGGTGTGTTTCAACTTACACCAAAATTCAGGTTACATCACTGTTGTAGGAACGGAACTGTGTCGTAACCCGAGGACCCTCTGTACGTACGTATGTGTAGATATATAGATATGTATGTATAGTATGTGTAGATATATAGATATCTACACATAGATCTATCGATCTCTCCTTCGATATCGAGAAAGAGATAGATATATATATATATATATATATATATAGATATAGATATAGATAGATATATATATATATATATATACACACATATTTATTTCCAAGGATCTCCAAAATGACTAAGTAGCGTATCTTTGTGAAAAATGAGACCACGGCCATACCTTTCCGTCGATAATAGCTGACAAACTGAGATAGTCAAATATTTCCGTGCAGTATCTCCATACGGTGACTGAGCCGTATTTCCTCAGACACTCGTCATAGAAGCCATAAACTTGTGTGATTTGCCGGGACTCGTGGTTACCACGGATAAGTGTGATTCTGTCTGGATATCGCACCTGCAACACAGTAAGCCACGTGTCAAAGCAAGCCTTTCAAAGTTTTGTCATCCACAGATCTGGCAAGAGGCACTCATGGACCTACCTTGAGTGCAAGCAACAACAGGAATGTTTCCACGCTATAAAACCCTCGGTCCACAAAGTCTCCCATGAAGAGGTAATTAGTCTCTGGAACATCGCCCCCTACCTATATATATAAAAAAACACACACAAGTGTTAAGATTTAAGAGTCTCCTAAACACCGTGTTATACTCGCTCAAAAGACACAGAGATGCTTACTCTGAACAACTCCTTTAGATCATAAAACTGTCCATGAATGTCTCCACATACCTAAAAGAGAGGATAAAAAGAGAGATTAGCCACACTGGCAACTTGAGTATATTGCCTTTACAGAGCCAGTACAGCCCAGTAGCTATGCTGGTAAGACTTTAATCTAAAAAGGTGGCCAGTTCAGTACCTGCTTTCACCTCACAGTGTGAACCTGGGAGAGTCACTCAGAAATGCACAGAAATGTGTTAAAATAAACTGAAAGAAGTAGTTAATTATACGGTCAAACCTGAGATGGTGCTCACTGAAGCAATGTACTACACAAAAGGAGGACACAGAGGATAAAGATTATACTGAAAAATCAATGCATATGTTTCTAGAAAGACTGACTACTGCAATGAGTTACTCACTGGCTGTTCCAATGATTTTGCTACTTCCAGAATTCACACTCAGAACCACAATGCCAACCAAACAGTAGTGGAGGCCCCAGTAGCTGCAGGTTTTGTCCTCTTTTAACTGGACTTCTACTTGAATTAAGCAAGAATTTTTTTCCCCAGGCCTCTCTACTTTGGTGCAAAAATTCTAAAAACTTGGTTTAGTAAACTTGTATTAGAACATAGAAAGCCTTTATGTATGCGACATAACTTTTTATTTTTAAGGTTTTCATTCCTCTTTCCAAGGTATTCTGATTATTTAAGTTGTTCTTTTGAAAATGGCCACACCCGTGAGTCTGACACTGTAGAAGTTACAGGCTTCAATTATTTGCTACATGTCGACTCTGCTTGTCATTTATTGTCATTATCAGGGGGCGACTAAGATAGCAAACTCCAAACCAAAAAGTGAGTTAATGTAAATAAAAAAAAGAAAGCATAAAGCATTTGAAATGAATGCAGAAATATGCATTTATAAGGAATTTAGAAATATCTGTGTGTCATGCTACTATATAGCAAAAAAATACATTAAAAAAAATCAAACAAGGAGGTCAATTTAAAGGGAAAAAGATCCAGAAAGCAAAACGGATTTGAGAAAAAACACAGCAGCCACATAGTAACGAGCCTGAAAACCACTAAACTCCCGTAAAAAAATCCTGGAGATGAAGAGAGAATCACACACTTGATGACACCTAGTGGAGAATGACAGGAAGTGCATTCAAAATAAAACCAACTTGATACAGTAAAAGCTCAAATTAGTGGCCTGCCATTACATAATTCTATGGCTCTTATGACTCTCCTTCCCCATTATTTTTCCAGCTGGTACTTGTAATTTTGTGTAATAACCGGTTCATGTGTCACTTAGTAGGTATGCACTTTATTTTTCTCCCGGGCAACACTGGGTATTTCAGCGAGTGACATATAAAGTGTTTTTTTTTTTTTTTTTTTTTTTAATGTTTTCTCAAGAACATTAATTCAAAAATAAAACACAACTTTAAAAATAAAAAATAAACAAACAATAAAGACTCACAAATGTGCTTGTCTTGTGCTCTTGTATGTATGTTATAATCCAGTTGATGCCCAGAACCAGCCAACTCTAATTTGAAAATCAACAGGGGCGCGGTGCTGCTCAAACAAAGAATGCTGGCAGTCGCCCGCTATATACTAACTGTTAAATGCACGGGATCCTAGAAAGTATTGAAATCGTCAGAACTACTCTGGGCATGTCACTGCTATGAGGATTAGTGTTGCCGACGTGCTCGCATCGTTTGTGCATTAGCAGCTAAGCAATTGTCTTTCTTAGGGAGGTTTCCTTTGCCGGTGTGCTGGCCTCGCTTGCGTATCCTCGGAGCTGGAGCCCTCACCCCGACTCTACATCTCACTTCTGGGCCAGACAGACACACACACACTTGCACGTGTAGAACTCGAATTTCAAAAGCAACAGGTGCGTGGTGCTGCTCAAACAAAGAATGCAGACAGTCCCCTCCAGTTCGCCCTCTGGTGGTCGTTCTGAGTGTCAACTGAATGATTACATGCATATCATGAGCGCAAGGTCACCCCCACCCTATCCAGAAGGGGATGGGTGAAGGTTGATTTCACCTTAAAGTGTTTTTAGTCGACCATTAGGAAACATGGGTACCAAGTTTCATGAAAATTGCTCATACACACATTGAGATAGATAGATATAATATAGATATATCAATATGGTAAAATATAATGGAGATGTATGTGCCACATAACATCTGTGTATTTGAGCAATGCCTGTAGCCCCAGAAGGTTATAACAGAGTTCAGAAATCCAAATCGGTGAACCGAATGTAGCGGATGTAACCAGCCAGACATAGTGGATGCAAAAGCTTCCAGTATGCTGCACGTGTATCTTTTACATAAAAAGCAATTAATCTGCCAAATGTAAAACTATATAGTACATGTACTGTATAACCTACCAGCGGTCCCCCATTGCAGTAGTGAAACAGGCCAACCAGAATGCAAGCAAAAAAAAAATAAATTTATATATATATAAATTTACTAATTTAATATACTTTGAAAACATATCAGATCTCAATGGGTTAATGTATATATTATTAATAACATATATACACATATCAAAGACGACGTGCGGAAGTGCTGTTATTCATCGGACGCGGTCCGCGTAGCGTTCCAGAAAGTCACCCCGCAAATGTTGCAGAACATGAGCAGGAGAACATGGCAGCGCATTCGGCTATGCAGAGATCATGGAGGGACCCATACAGATGTTTTGAATTCCTAAGAGGTAACCTTTAGCTTTCAAAATCCTCCAAAAGATAGGGGTATACGGACTTTGTGCGCACCACATACACACACTAAAATTGAGCACATCAGTCACACACGTTAATGAGGAATATGGTATGAAGAAAGATATATTAAAGAGATATATCTGTCAGTCATCTATCTGTGATGTGGATGCTCCAAAAACTCAGGGAAAAAATGGAGATGGGCAACAGAATCTTAACTAGCAAATGCTGTGGTCAAAATCCTAGATGACTTCATAAAAATGGACTTCAAACTCCAAAAAGGCCTTCACAAAACTGCACTAACTGGAAAGTCCCCGACTTTAACACGTTCAAGATTTTTCCATTTCCTTCACTAGAAGTGGTACCAGAGGCAGGAACAGCATGGCTGCTGCTATCTTTGCTCATATCCACTCCCTCAAAGTAAAATGTGTTACAGTTCCACACAAAATGGCAAATGTCCTCCCAAAAAAAGCACTTACCGTTACAGGGGAGTCCACTCTCTGAACGTTGCTTTCTTCAACTAAAATCTCTCTGAAAAACAGAAAAATTAAAGTAAGAAAAGGCTGCGAGTCGGGAGAGGATGGAAATTGTTTTGTGCCAGTCTGAAGAGGATAAGAGGGAGTTTAACTTCAGAAAGAAATGAGCAACCTGTAAACTTCAGGTCATCAGCCATCAACAAGCACTGTTAGATGCTTATTATTGTCCACTCCACACCATTTCTTCCATTGTACAGAATGTAGGGACAGAATGTACATGAAAATGTGACGAATCCTGAGCTAGCACATTACTTGGAGGAATGCCGTCCACTAAATACACAATGTTGATAAACAAAATGGATAAACAAGAGGCCACAGCCATACCTAAGCCCTATTCAGATGGAATACAATTTCAGCGCTAAGGTTACTTTTACCATACAACACTGGTCATTTTTACCATGGAATCACGCAGAATGATTTAGGCATGCCTTCAATGGTTACTCAATACCATCGCCTCAGAAGTACATCTGGTAACATCACTGAACCAACTCGCACTATCGGCCAACACTTTGTGAACACCTGACCATCACACCTATATGAGCCTGTTAGAATTTCCATTCCAAAACCAATGGTCACTACTGTGGTGTTGACACCAACCATTAACAGCTTCTACGCTCTTCTTGGACGGCTTTCCACAAGGATCTGAAGTTTGTCTGTAGGAATTTGTGCCCATTCAACCAAACATTCAACCAAATGAGCAATTTGTGAGGACATGTACCAAGGTTAGACGAGAAGACGTGTCTCACAATCGCCATTCCAATTCAGCCCAAAGGTGGTCAGCAGGATTGAGGTCTGGGCTCTGTGTAGGTCACTCAGGACTTTATGGACCCGGCCTTGTGCACAGCAGCAGAGTCAAGCTAGAATAGAAAAGTGCCTTTGCCAAACTATTCTCACAAAGCTGGAAGAGCACAATTGACAAAACCGTTTTGCCTGCTGTAAGATTAACAGTAATTTGTTTCATTTTGTCTGTTCTTAGATGCAACCGAGAAGGCAAATTTCATGTTTTCTTGTGTAACCATGACTAAATAAAGAAACCTTAAACCTTCACTGGAACCAAGAGGCTGAGCACAAACCCTGCAATATTATTCCTCGACCAAACTTTACAGTAGGCACTATGCTGTCCTGGATTGTTGTGTTCTCCTGGTGTCCACCAAACCCAGATTTGCCCATCAAGATGGCCAGATTCATCATTCCAGAGAACGGGTTTCCACTACTCCAGAGTCCAATGGTGGCAAGCTTTATACCACTGCAGCATAGGCTTGGGATTGTACGTAGTGATCTTAGGCTTGTATGAAGCTGCTCGGCAATGGAAACCCATTGCATGAAACGCCTTGCGCCGAGCACTTGTGCTAATGTTGCTTCCAGAGGCAGCTTGCACTCCACTGTGGGTGATGTGGAGGAAAGACCACCTTTACATGATATGTCCTTCAGCACTAAGCAGTCCCAATCTGCGAGTTTGTGTGGTCTAACAGTTTGCGACTGAGCTGTTGTTGCTCCTCAACACTTCCACTTCCCACTAACAGTACTCAAAATACCACAAAAACGTAATGTACTGACTAGTGGCTCCGAGGCTAAGGATCTGCACTGGCAATCGGAAGGTTGCCGGTTCAAATCCTGTAAATGCCAATAGGGACTCTGCTCTGTTGGGCCCTTAACCTGCAATTGCCGAGCACTTTGAGTAGTGACAAAAGCTCTATATAAAAATGCAAAGAATTATTATTAGTGACATAGATGGCATCCTATGACAGTGCCACATTTAAAGTCACTGAGCTCTTCAGTACAACCCAATGGAGACTACATGCTGACTTCATGCACCTGTAAAGAATTAAACACCTGAACTCTGATTTGGAAGGCTGTCCATATACATTTAGCCACAATTTACTTTAACAGTTTAAATTCCCTATAAAAATAGACTCTAAAAGGTGTATTAAAATTCAAGCCAAAAGTATTTGTGTATGGCACTCATACAGGAACTCCCTTTATTGATGTTCTGAAATTTCAGTCAAATCTCTTATGTATATTTCTCTTCTGGTTTGTCCTGCTTCCTCTTCAAACCCGGTCACGTCGCGTCACACCAATGGGGTCATGAGAGAGGAGCGGGGAACGCGGTCCGAAGGAGGAATAGGAATCGAGAAAAGCAGCGTGGGGAAGGGTTTGGAAGAGGAGGAATAGGAATCGAGAAATGCCGAGGAAGCAGGACGAACCAGAAGAGAATATATATATATATATATATATATATATATATATATATATATATATATATATATATATATATATATATATATATATATATATATAAGAGATTATGGAGCGCAATCCAAAATTCTGAAACAATCTTCATTCCCAGAATCTCTCTCTTTCCTTCCGACACCAATGTCCCTGTTAAATTTAAACGCACACAATTCCCACTCAGACTCGTCTTCTCCATGACTGTCAACAAGTCCCAAGGACAAAATGTTTGCAAAGATTTGCGTTAATCTACAACAACCAGTCTTCAGCCACGGTCAGTTGTATGTGGCATTTTCTAGGGTTAGATCTTTCATCTCATTATCCGTCATCTCCAACAAAACACCTGTTCACAACTGCGTCTTTCAAGAAGTATTTCTATCTTCTTGATTTCTGAATTCCTTTCTCACCGTTTACAGCGCTATATGCTACGGTGGGCGTCAGCTAGTTATTGATGAATTTTACTTCATTTTGCTTGTTGGACTACTGGTATTTACACAAAAATGCTTAAAGGCCTTTACATCAATGAGTAGGCAAGGAAATGCAATAAGCGTGGAAAAAAAAGTTTTAGGTAAACGAATAGTGATAAATGAAGAAAATTCAAACAAGGTTTGATAAACAAGAAGAATATTCTGGAACAGCGGCTAATCTTCATTATACTGGTACAACTCTCCCCCACCCTTAAATATCCACCCTGCTACAGTGGTGTGAAAAACTATTTGCCCCCTTCCTGACTTCTTATTCTTTTGGATGTTTGTCACACAAAATGTTTCTGATCATCAAACACATTTAACCATTAGTCAAATATAACACAAGTAAATACAAAATGCAGTTTTTAAATGATAGTTTTATTATTTAGGAGAAAAAATCCAAACCTACATGGCCCTGTGTGAAAAAGTAATTGCCCCCTTGTTCAAAAATCACCTAACTGTGGTGTATCACACCTGAGTTCAATTTTCTGATTACTGCCACACCTGTTTCAATCAAGAAATCACTTAAATAGGAGCTGCCTGACACAGAGAAGTAGACCAAAAGCACCTCAAAAGCTAGACATCATGCCAAGATCCAAAGAAATTCAGGAACAAATGAGAACAGAAGTCATTGAGATCTATCAGTCTGGTAAAGGTTATAAAGCCATTTCTAAAGCTTTGGGACTCCAGCGAACCACAGTGAGAGCCATTATCCACAAATGGCAAAAACATGGAACAGTGGTGAACCTTCCCAGGAGTGGCAGGCCGGCCAAAAATTAACCCCAAGAGCGCAGAGACGACTCATCCGAGAGGTCACAAAAGACCCCAGGACAACGTCTAAAGAACTGCAGGCCTCACTTGCCTCAATTAAGGTCAGTGTTCACGACTCCACCATAAGAAAGAGACTGGGCAAAAACGGCCTGCATGGCAGATTTCCAAGACGCAAACCACTGTTAAGCAAAAGAACATTAGGGCTCGTCTCAATTTTGCTAAGAAACATCTCAATGATTGCCAAGACTTTTGGGAAAATACCTTGTGGACTGATGAGACAAAAGTTGAACTTTTGGAAGGCAAATGTCCTGTTACATCTGGCGTAAAAGGAACACAGCATTTCAGAAAAAGAACATCATACCAACAGTAAAATATGGTGGTGGTAGTGTGATGGTCTGGGGTTGTTTTGCTGCTTCAGGACCTGGAAGGCTTGCTGTGATAGATGGAACCATGAATTCTACTGTCTACCAAAAAATCCTGAAGGAGAATGTCCGGCCATCTGTTCGTCAACTGAAGCTGAAGCGATCTTGGGTGCTGCAACAGGACAATGACCCAAAACACACCAGCAAATCCACCTCTGAATGGCTGAAGAAAACTAAATGAAGACTTTGGAGTGGCCTAGTCAAAGTCCTGACCTGAATCCAATTGAGATGCTATGGCATGACCTTAAAAAGGCGCTTCATGCTAGAAAACCCTCAAATAAAGCTGAACTACAACAATTCTGCAAAGATGAGTGGGCCAAAATTCCTCCAGAGCGCGTAAAAGACTCATTGCAAGTTATCGCAAATGCTTGATTGCAGTTATTGCAGCTAAGGGTGGCCCAACCAGTTATTAGGTTCAGGGGGCAATTACTTTTCCACACAGGGCCATGTAGGTTTGGATTTTTTCTCCCTAAATAATAAAAACCATCATTTAAAAACTGCATTGTGTGTTTACGTGTGTTATATTTGACTAATGGTTAAATGTGTTTGATGATCAGAAACATTTTGTGTGACAAACATGCAAAAGAATAAGAAATCAGGAAGGGGGCAAATAGTTTTTCACACCATCACAGCCCACATCACCGACATATATCCACTATGTGGGATTACATGAACATTTTACCGATAATGTAGCACTCTGTCACCCCTGTTTGCGAATAAAAGCATTTACTTGCTAACAGGGCTGTGGAGTCAGAGACAATTTTGGGTACCTGGAGTCGGAGTCGGCAAAAAGTTAACCGACTCCGACTCCTACTAAATTTAAATGGGAATTAAAAAAGTAAGTTGAAATGTCCCAATTCACAAACAGTCATAATGAACTACTTCTCTGCTGTAAGAATAAAGCCCAATGCATGCAGTGCATAATGTTACCACAAAACGAACATGTCAAGTAACCATGAAGCATGCTTTTCATTGACTGTATGCGTCACTATATGGGATGTAATGCACAGGTAAGGTGCGGCACCGCTTTCCATTGTGTCGTGTTCCACTGTTACAGGAACTGTGAACCTAGCCTAAAGCCCCCATACATTTACAGATGCACTGCCGATTTTTCAGCCGTTCAACGAGTCATCACGCGTCAAACGCCTAAAAAATCATCTGGTGTGTTCTCAGCTCCGTCGGCTCCCCCTCGCTATGTGCTAGTGAAGGGGGCCGAAGGAGCCGAGAACACAGATCTCCCTACCTGTCTCCAGCAGAGGCTCTTTCTGTTGATCAGCTGGCCGGTGAGTGACACAACGCACTAAACTTCCGGCTGGCTGACAGAGGAGACAGCCACTGCAGCAGACAGAGGCATCACATTACTTTGGATGGGGGCGGTGGTCGAGATTTTCGGCAAGCTGGATCTGCCCGTCCATGTGGACACCCGCAATCTGCGGCCACCAATCAATTGCCGCGATTGTACACGCACATCGGTCGGTGGCAAAATCGGCCACGGATCGCTGCGTATTTGGGGGCCTTAACTCTCGCTGATAATTAGGTAAATGTTTTTTGCAGGACTTGAGACACTTGTATAAGTGAAGGGAATAAACTTAAAATTTAAACCTGACTGTGGGATTCAAACACGATTCATGATTTCCTTTAACTACAACTGTATTCCAAGTTTAATATAGGTTTTCCAGATATTGTTTTTAGTTCATATAGTTAAGCTTTTTTTTGTTTGTTTTAAAAGTTAAAACTACCAAAGAATGTGGTTTGTATTTTTGAACCAATACTGTTCCTGATTTTTATGCCTGCTATTACTATCCAGACACTTGTTTAAAAAAAATAAATAAACAAACAAAACCTTGTTTTCATTGTTTGTCTTTAATCTGGCATTATAGTAGAGTGTTGGCTTCCTAGCCAGTAGTTCTGTGGTGAAATGACATGTATGTTGCCTTCCTTTCCTTCAATGGATGTAGAAAATATATTAGTATAGTATATACATACAGAGGAGTCGGAAGATTTAGAAACTGAGGAGTCGGAGCATTTATCTACCGAGTCCACAGCCCTGCTTGCTAACATGACTTAAATCAAGAGGATTATTTCAAAACGCTCTCCCCGACGAGCACTACTATTGTCATCACTCCTCACTTGACATGGTGCACCCAGAGGACACCACATGCAACCTTCACTCAATATTGCTGCACCTTACCTTCTCTGTATGACTGACGTTACTCCCTAGAGTCCTCCCCCCATGTACATGAGCAGTGTGTGTGTGTGTTGGCTGGCACTGTTAGGACTCCCCTGAGTTTACTGAACTTGGATGGCAGCAACAGCCACTTTGTGCTTCAAACATCTGTCACCTCAACGCCACCTGGGCCTACTGCAGGCCGGTTTTCATTTCTGTGCCCATACAGCATGCACTCACGCGCACCTGTCAGCATTCAAACTTTACAGAAACTTACCCATTCGATTTCCTTTGCTCGCCAGCTCCATTTTAATTGTTACTCTTTCAATAAATGCAGCAAATTTTGCAGCAAGGTGATGAAGTTGCCATGAGCACAAGCACGGGTATCCTAGCAACCAGGACTTGCAGATAACATAAACCAGGCCTTGCGTCTTGCATTACAACTTTACCATTAAGAGGGAGGAATACTGGAGTATTCAGAGCCACATGTACAGGATGTGCGCCGTACAGCAAGCTGGGCACCACAAATGGAGAGATTTTCTTCTGCACAAATGCCCATAAGAATGTTGAAATGTAACACTTCAGTCACTTTGGGATACATTAAGACCCACCAGTTTTGCACAGGTGCAGCAGAACACACAGTTTGCTTCCCCCCAGTTGCACCAGAAACTTCAATAACCTCTTAATATTACCCATTTACATTCCTAAAATACAAAACACTGCCAATACACCCAAGACCTTTCTTTACTGACCAGGCGTCTTAAAGACATACAGGTCTGTACTGCTTAACGTCCATGTTACATTCTGTGAACACCAAATTACACTATATGGGATACAGTAGTGGAGCTGGTTTGACTAAACACAGAGAGAACCAGGGGTGCGGAAATCCAACGCCCGACTCGTCCGACACGGGTAAATTCACTGTCGGACAAGCGTGTTTTTCTGGTTTCAGTTGTCCGCGGACAAGTGCAATTTTCTGGAGAAAAAAAAGAATTGTGCGCTGTGCAGGGTACATTTTTACTACTACATTTTAAACATTTGGGTACATACTTCGTGTGGAAACAGTCTACTTAGGCATGTTCTTCACGTCTCAGATTGGTCTTCAATATTGTTTACAAATGACGGCTGATTTTTCAAAGGGGAAGCACTCTTATGGGCTTACATAAGTATTTTACCCTACTATTTACACGCTTGGAGATGTGGTCATTTTTTTTTCATGCCGACATTACAATGTAATCTGATGATTTTTCATTATAATCGCTAACTTTTATATATTATTAATAAAAGTCATTGTTTTTACATAAAAATGCGGTCATTTTACTTAAAATGCAAATGTTTTCACCACATAAAGCTTGTTAGGCAGTTAATGTTTCCTGAAATTTCACATGGGTTGTGATATACTGAGGAGTTAAGAAATTTATTTTGTGACATCATCAATTTTGATGATCTGTTTATAGGTCGTTTTTGATTAGAAAATTTTTCATATAAAACAAGTTGGTTTTGCGCTGTCAGTTTATTAAAAATAAAGAAGAAAGCATTCTAACGGTTTCCAAATGTTATGAAATATCTTTAAAAATCTTCACTTAGACGCGATTATTTTTTTCCCCCCTGACAACATCGGTAATATTCTTTGGTAAATCAGTCCAGGAACCATGCAGTTCAGCTCAAGCAGAAATGAACAGCATTCAGCCCATGCTGTCTGAGATGGTAAAGATTCTTAGGGGAGAAGATGCTGCAAGACAAAAGCTGAAGAACATGGCAGAAAATTAATCGGGACAGTCAGGCCTGTAAGTCCGTCATTTTCTAACCCACTTAGTCCTGAGCAGGGTTGCAGGGGTCTGCTGGAGCCTATCCCAGCTAGTATAGGGCTCAAAGCAGGAATAAACCCCGGACAGGGTGCCAGTCCATTGCAGGGCAAGCACATGCACGCGCACACGGGCCAATTTAGGGTCGCCAACTTGCCTAAACTACATGTCTTTGGACTGTGGGAGGAAACCCAACGCAGACACGGGGAGAACATGCAAACTCCGCACAGTGAGGACTACGACATGAACCCTGGTCTCCTTACTGAGAGGCTGCAGCAGTGCCAACCCCTGATGGTCTATTCTTTGAAACTTACCAGTGTATTATTTTTATTTTTTAACCCCTTTCCTTATCGCCGACATGTTAGATCTGCTTTGTGGGCTTTAACTACTGTTGAAGTCCACTGTATAAAATTCAATATGACAGACAAAAGAAATGTTAAAGGGTAAGCCTGGTATTATTTAAGTCATTTCTTCATAAACACAGTATATATGCATTTGCCACGTGAAATTGTGTTCCTATGAATTAAAAAAAATAATTTTGCCCGCACTGGCACTTTAGAATGGAGGCTATTGGGGCATGGGGCACTACCAGAAATAAACTTACTGATAAAGCTGCCAATGTTTAAAATGTTATTTGTCAGACTCAGATAATGTATACATTTAAAAAAGATATTATTGCCCTATTGCTTTTAACAGAAATTTTATATAAGAGGAAAAAAAGCACTTCTATATTTCTGTCTGTGTTGCTTTTCTGGTTGTGCGGCCGGTAGGCCCGTGGTTGCCAAGCCTACATTAGGTCAGGGTTAAGTCTCCCTTTAGTCTGGATAGGAACTGAGCCTTTTTTGTTTTTTTTTTTTAAACCTTCACTTTGTCGACAATGCAAATCCCTTAGATAACAAATATTCTCTTTCATTAAGCTTGGATTTTTATGCCAGTTCAACTTAATCAGTCAGTGAAGTGAGCTGTAAAAACAGCAACCGAGAGACATAAAGCCACCACACTGCAAAAACCGTGCACTGTTAATGGGTGCCATTCAAAATAAAGCCTGAACGACCAAAGACGTGGACCACCGTTAATCTGTACAGATGCCCAGTCGTACGAGAATTCAGCACAACCCATTATCAGTCAGACAGAAATAAAGTCTGGTTAAAGTGCAAAGCTCTGAAAAACCATGTAAAGCAAACAGCACGCATACAGCATGAGCACTGCAGCGCTGCAAAGTCAGCGTTCCTTCCAACTGGCGTTGATAGGATTTACAAAGCGGACACCTTTACTCCAAGCACTCTGCAATAACAAACCATTACATTTGAAATGTTAATGATTTTTTAAAGTATACAAGAAATTGTGAATAAAATTCAAAACAGGGAACAATCAAAGCGTGATGAAAAACTACGGCTTCAACCAAAAAAGAGAGAACATCCAAATAGTAGATGCGAGATTGCCAAGGCCCGCCGGACCGAATGGCCTGTACCCATCAAAACTGTCCAAAGGTTGTTTAACTGCTGATTAGTTTAGACCTGCTGGAAAAAAAAAAATATTAAAGGCGACTGAGGGAACCCCATCTTAAATTTAATAAGGCCCAAAGATTTTTAGTTGACTTCAAGTCATTATAACTGCAAATACCGTTACAATATTTTAAAATCATGTTTCTAAATGATAACAAAAAGCCTTAGTAAGTAAAGCTTACTGGACCCTCCTGTCAAAACCTCTCCATCTTTTAAAACAGGACAGGATCTAAATATACGGTATTTAGCCCAGTCGGTGAGGAATATCCAAGATCTGAGAGATTACATTTGACAAGCCATCTTTAGTAAGCACGTGGGCCCTAAAGCTTAGATTTCTGATGTAAAATGAAGTTTCAATTTACAAACACAGATAAACATTAGCATTTGAAAGTACTTTAAAAACCATTGGGCCACTTTCAATTTCTGTTAAACAAAGTGATATCCTAGCATGAACTTTATCTTAATATCACAACACCTTTGCTTGCTAATGTAAGAGACAAGCCGATATGGTGGTGGCGGCGGCAGCAGCAGCTCGTCATCTGGAATGAACAAACACCGGCTTACTGTTTATAGCAACAGACTAATGGCATCCTTTTTGCATGCAATCTTACTTCTGTCAAGGGCCAGATTTACAAGGCCATACTAGTAAATCTACACTGTAAGGGAAGACGACACTTGTGGACGGACGATCCCCCACGGCTTTTCAACACTGTGCCCGTGCACTTGTCCTATCGCTGCTTCACTTTATCAGAATCCTGAACTTTGGATTTTATCTGAACCGTAAACAATAGGCACTCATTCACAACACAAACATCAATTCCATCAGGGTTGTTACTGCTTTACAACTCTTAAAATAAATGGACAGCTTAAACGTCTACTAGCAGCAGCACTCTGCATCTTAATAGCTGTGAACGTTGTTTTTTCACGTTTTTACAGATCTGCATGGGTCTTACTAATTATACCATGCTTTACCATATCAGCACAAGTTACATGTGGAAGTGGAGAAAGTCTTTAGAGATCAGCACAACTTCTCAACGTAAGCTGCGATTATAAGATTCTGACCCATCACGACACTTTCCCTTTATATAAGCACATGTGTCTGTAGTACTGGGGTGTTGTACCACGTTAGCCAAAATGAATGTAGTGAGAAGTCAAGCAAAATGACCCCTTTTTATTGGCTAACTAAAAACATTACCATATGCAAACTTTTGAGACAACATGTAATGTAACAAGGGGCCTGAGTTGCCTGAAAAGCTTACATATGGTAATCTTTTTAGTTAGCCAATAAAAAGGGGTCATTTTGCTTGACTTCTCACTATATGCACATATGATACTTATGAGGAACTCTAAATGAAATGACCTTCTAGAATTTTACACTCTGAACAACTTTCAACTGCACTGAATGTTTTCCTTGTTTGTGTTACTGTTAATATAGTTCTGTCAACACAAATACACAGAAATACACACACAGAAATCCCCATTCAACATTTAAATTAAATGTAAAGTTTTGAAGCTGAAAATTTAACCTCATCCACACCAATATACAGATACAGCCTCATGTGCCTGACTCTCTCTCCATTTTATTTATATATACCACTAGCCATGTGCGCCCAACTACATTGCGCGTGTTAAAAGTTGTCCGTGAAGGGCTCCCTGTTTAAACGTGGCTGCCAGTCGTGAACTGGGCCCTTCGTCGCACAGCACTATGATTTTTTCTAAGGGAAACAAAATTACAAAAGAAAACCCTTGGACATTGATTCGATAGGAACGGCCTACTCGGCATCACTGTCCGAATAGTAATTATGTGGTGGTGTAGGAGCATTTCTGCTTCTGTCTGTTCACAGTCCGTCTTGTTTTCACGACGCTGTCGTTTCCTCTCACGATGTCTTTTCAACTTTTCTCCAATCTCGCAGGTTGCTTTGTGGCAATCCAAAGAGTAAGGCAATATACGCGGAGCAATGGTTATAAGAGGGAGATACATAGGTATCCAGGCTCTTTAAAGCATAAATAGAGATCACTTCACTGACATGTGAGCAAGCCACGGTACAACTGTAAGACGCGCAGCACTCGCTGGCTACAACGTAACAATAATAATTTCCGGAACGTGCTGTTACGTTGTCATTCATTTTACCCACTGTCTGTCTTTCATTCACATGTTGCGTAGGCACACACCTTTTATCTTCGGCACTCTCATTCTCTAACCAGGCCTCAGGAGCTAACCAGCGTAACACTGCCCACCACCCATTTCGTTATTCTGGCACATTGTTGACATCCGTGAGTAACAACAACGTCCTAAACTGAAAAGGTGGTCTACGCATGCGTGGAATTCGCGGACAAACAAAGATCAAGATCTGAATGAAGATCTCTTTAGTTATAATTTAAAGCACAACAATTTGTTTAGTTTGAAGGTCTGCGTTTTGAGGTGTGACTGGCGTACTGCAGTCTTCGGTAGTATAAGCCTGGAGGAGATTCTTAATGCAATGCCTATGTTTTAGCTGTCTCTCTACTGCCATCTAGTGCTGCTTCTTTTAAATCATTCGCGGACAAACAAAGATCAAGATCCAAATGATGATTATATATAAAGAAATAAATATATAATAGTTTCGGGTCCGACTAAAGAGGATATGGGGAAGACAACTGATGTGACACACAGAACACCACAATTTCTCCAAGAGCACCTGGCTGTAGCCACTGTAAGGTGTTGAGCTCCACAGTAAGCAGCAACACGTGACCGCCACAGTAGACGGAAAAACGCCGCTCCCCTACTATCTTAAGCTTAGACATCCTATTTCACTGTCGCTGCCTTCCCCAGTGTTTTTAAGGTGAGGGCTAGTGATTGGGTAGGTCCTATATTCATTCGCCTGCTGTAGAGGTCACGTGTTTCCGCTTTCTGTGGAGCTCAACACCTTACAGTGGCTGAAGCCAGACCCTTCTCCAATTACCTGTCTCCTTAGAATGGAGGAGTTTTCACCAGAGGGAGGTTACATCACTTCCTGTTTCTCATCAACTCCTCCCCTTCTGCTTTCCGCCAGGGTCAACTTTGACCAGAACTCCACCTTGAGCACAGTTCTAGAAGACCTCGCGAGCCCTTGACACTTTTTTTTTGCTGCTGCTTCAATTTTGTTTTTCATCCATCAATACACTTTGGTGCCATTCCCTAGGTCCGCATGCTGAAGTCAAAAATGTTAATACCAGTTCAAACATCAGCATCTATCGACCAACATGAAAACCGTGTTATCTATATCACAAGAAAAATGACATGGTTTGTAGAACTACTAATACTACATTTAAAAAGACAAAAAAAAAAACAAAAAAAAAAAACCTTCAGCTCCAAAATAAACCATCTGACACAAAGTGTGCCTCACTTCCCAAACCAGTCAGACGCATCACTAGGTGACGAGCACAGAGAGAATGCAGTGTACAGACGTGCATGCCACAGGTGTCTAACCTTACAGCCACTTACAGAAAAACACCATACAATCTTTTACTTGGGGTCACACAAAATTGTCACCACCATCATTACCACACATTAAAAGGAACCCTGAGCTCTCGGACTTTCACAGGTACACTGAAATTAAAAGAACAGAAATCCATGCAATACAAAACAAAAAAAAAAGATCAAATCAGCGGGTACTCCACATTTCTGCCCTGTTGCATTTCCTATGTGTGTTGTACGCTTCTTGATCGAGCTCCTTTCTCCCGACACTCCTCTAATCAAGTTGGAAACTTGTCACACCAGTCACTTTCACTCTTCAAACTTCTCTTTCTCAACAGTCTCCTAATTTGCTGATGCACGTCCCTCAACCTTGAATGCTGCCGCCTTGCCACTGCAGAGTTCAATGTTTGTGAACAGTAAATTACTAAGAGACAGTCAACACACAAGCTAGCAGTCCTCATGCACACACTGCCCTCTAAATAGCTGCAGGGGGTCTCAAAACTGGAAGGATGGGTTAAGAGAGAGTTATTGTTTATGATGGCAGTGCATTCATTTGCTCCTCACCTGGCTTTAGCGCAGAGGGCCTTAACTTCGTTTTCTTTGATTAGTTCACATCGGCGGAGCTGCTCAATTTGTCTGTCCAGGTCGCTGACATCCGCCATGGCTGCTGGGACGGATGTGTCCAAGTGAAGATGGAGCCGAAAAGTACAAAAGGAAGGGGGGAGGGGGAGAGAAAAGGCAGTGAGGAAAACAGGAGCAAGTAGAAATTGGGAGACCTCTGTTATGGAAAAAAAACAAGGAGAGAAGGGTAAATATTTCCAGGAAACAACAATTCTGAATGCCAAAAGTAAACAGGAAATGCAAGACACAGGTGGATCATAAATAAGCAATCAGATATAATCTGTGAGAACCTCAGCTTTGATCAAGACCACAGGTCAAGGCGATTGTTCCTGGAACAATGGTTATCGTCGGACATCCCAAAATGGGACTATAGGAAAATTGCACCGGGGCCGTACAATGGCTGACCCTGTCATGCAAAAAGACAGTTTCCCATCTGGAATTAAAGTGTATCAAAATATATCTTTATATACAAATAAAACGCTACCGTTTGTCTGTCTAGGATTTTAAGTCACCTGTAGCTCTCAAACCATTTGAACTATTGACCTTAAAGTTGGTACACATACTACATGACGTCTACTATCCGCTTTCAGGGTGATGATTGACCACCAAGGTTATTCTTCTTTTTATTTTATTTTACAATCAATACTCAGCAGTAGCCATGCGGTGCACGCGTACGGGCGCCGTTCTCATCCCTACCACCTTGGCCGTCACTTCCCCAACCCTCTTCATATCTTAAATCATTCTTCAGGCAGATTGAAGGCTGAAGTGCCAGCTTAAGCGAAAAATGAAAGAAAGCGTACCAAGTAGCTGCAACACAAACACGTTAATCAGTTTTAACACGAAAAGATGCCGACAAAAAGAGAAGCAGCGGGCCGCTAGGGTGTAGAAAAGAAGAGCTGCTCAGTAAGAAGCAAGCGCATCAACCTCTGAGCAAATGAATGGTAAACGTACAGAGAAAGAAAGAGGAGGGTATTTTATATAATATTAATATATATATATATTTATTACTGGTGATAGATAGATAGATAGATAGATAGATAGATAGATAGATAGATAGATAGATAGATAGATAAACATATGTATGTGTGTGTATACATACATACATACACACAGTGGTACCTTGGTGTAAGTCCTTAATCTGTTCCAAATCAAACAGGACATATACCAAACCGATTTTTCCCATAAGAAATAAAGGGAAAATGATTAATCCGTTCCCATGAAAGAAAAAAAAAAATCCTATTGTAAATTGGCATATTATACATTGATGGGGTTGTATAAAATAATTTAAAACACTGCTTAATACTAAAATACATACATACAAAAGCAATTAGATGAAATAAATGAAAATTTAACCTCACTTCACCTTTTAATAACGTCTTTGTTTTACACAATCATAGATACCGTCGTTCTCAGGCATACGGTACGCAGCAGCCAAGTCCCGGATATGCATGCCACCTTCATATATTTCAACAATCAATTCAAATTTACGCGAAAAAACACAAAATCACGTGAAAATTCACAGAGAGTTATAGCGCGTACTGACGCTCGTGGGCAGTCGTGGCTTTGTCGCGAGAGAGGTAATCAAGGGTAGCGCACGCGCGGTGTTCTAGCACGCGAGTCGAATTCCAAGCAAAATTGTTCGCGTACAAGCAAGACGTGTACCAAGGTACCTGTGTGTGTATTATTTTTATATTTTTATAGATATATTTTATAGTGTGTGTACCCAAAGACACATGCTTTGGAAACACTTTAGGTCAGTTACTGCACAAACGTACCCATTCTTCATTTAGTATTATGAAACTAGACCTTAACGTACAATTCTTTGGTTCCTCATAACACTTGTAAAGCATCAGTAAAGTGATAATTCATCTCTGCAATGTGACAGAATAACAACATTTCTCTCTGAAGTGGTCAGAGGTGGCTTAACTGAGACACATTTCTCTTGCTATTACATATTTAATATAAAACCTGTGAATCCTTCATATTAACAAGTAATTTTACCACCATATCAATATGCCACACTGCACAGAGAATAACTTACCAGCTGATGTATTATAAGTGTTATGAAGATCAAAAGAAGTCTTTCTTCATTTCTGGTTATATTGTTTAAGAGCAAAAGATGCATTTTTGCAGAATTTAAACTGAAGTGTTACCCATACTGTAACAATATATATATATATATATATATATATATATATTTTTTTTTTAAAGACATACACTTGTCTTAGGAGTGTAAATGACTACAGATCATTCCCACCAAGCTTGGAGGATGTGGCACACACTTTTGTCATGAATTTTGCCTTGAATGCAGGATTTCTTTATGTCATGTGAAGAAAACTTCTAAGCTGGTTGGATCAGCTACTACATACAATACCAGCTCCATGCTCAGGTCTTCAAAGTGAATACCCCAAGTAAAGCCAATGCTGTTTTATAGCAGCCACTACATGACGCTTTGCTCTGCAGGTATAAAAGGCAGTTTAAAGTACACCCTGGCACCATGGCAGCCTACAGGTGTCAACTCCCTGTACACCACAGCGAAGTATGTGATCTGTCGAGACAAAGGGGGCTCAACTCAAGCTCGGCTTATCGCACTGTAATGAGTGCGGTGTACCTACGAGCCTTGTAAAGCACCTTCTGATGGTGCCATAAACAAATGACAAAGAAAGAACAGATAATGCAGGTCTTATAGGCAATGAAGAAATTATCAGTAGCAATTACTGCATTCATATACAATTTGACTTTGAACAAATACCTAAAGGAGGACCTTTCAAATAGCAAAATTAAATGGGATGCAGTGTGTGTAATGAAAATTGCCACATTCAAGATTTATCAAAAATATCAAATTCACATATTTCTCCCTGTGTAGGTTCACTGAAGGTAGAAGTTTATCCTAAAAATCTGCTCTAACAACATTTTAATTATAAAGCACACAGTATAAACAATATCATTAAGGTGCTTTACATTAAAATATAGAAAAGAGGCAAATAAAATTGAGCAAAATAAGTAACATGTCATACTTCAAAAGGTAGCACATACATATACACACATATGTCATAGCCATGGACCAACGGAGCAGAAGGCTCGGTCTGCCACTGTACAAGGGTCTATCCACAGGACAAGCAGGTTATTAGCGGGTGCAGCCCAGAGAGGGGTGGCACAAGTCACTGGAGTAAGTGGGTCCTGAAGGCATGTGGGTGCTGTGACTGCAAGACACTTGCACATGGAGAGCAGAAACTTGTATCGGACCCCCAGCTTCATTGGAAACTGATGTGGGGTGACGTGTGAATATTTTCGTGCATTAATGAGTACACATGCAGCCCGATTTAGGACGTACTGTAACTTCTACTGTATTCCAGGTGGTCTTTTTGGGAAACCAAAAAACAGATGGTTTAAACGGGATAATAGAACATCTTAACCAGCCACTTACATTGACAACCATAATCACAGTTTGGACTGATTAGTAAAGCGATTGAAAAATGTCTTCGAAACATAAGCAGCCTTATTATCGAAAGAAAGAGTAGACTCAAAGTGAACACCTAGGCTTGTACCTAAAGAGGCCAGTGGACTCATTTCCAGCTCTAATTTTATACGATAGTTCCTCAATGAACACGTCTAAAAGTCCTTTCATATTTTTGAACTTGTGTCACCGCGAGTCGCGGACGAGGTCTCACCTTTCGTAGAACTAATCCTGGATGGGACGCCCGTCCTCGTGTGCCAATGACCTCCTACTCGAATGAGAGAATGTCGCGAGAAGCGCAGAAAAGCTGCTGGCCCCCCGATTTCGGCAACAGACGTGTCAACGTCCTTCGAATTACCGATTCTTCGCCTGTATCTTTAAGGATTCGCTGCACCTGGCAGGAGCAGATTTTTGACTGTCTCGTCCCGCCAAACGGCGCCTCGAAAAGTGGGCTGAAAGGCTCTTTCTTTATGTGTAAAGCCCGGGCTTTGAGCTCAGACTAACGCGACTCAAGAACGCAGCCCTCCTCTCCCTCCGACGAGCTCGGCTTGAGCAGAAAAAAAAGTGTCAAACAAATGGGGGTTGGGGGGGTTAGGACCCTCAGACAAAACGCTTACTGCGCAACGACAGGAAGAGTCGAGCGCTCCGCCGACCGACCAACCAACCAACCAACCGGCCGGCCCCTGGAACAAAACCCAGCTCAAGCGCAGCCCCACTATCCCCACACCGTCGAACCACGGGCTGGAATCACAATATGCCTTCCCGCACCTCTACATTCTCGAGGCCCTTTTTTTGAATTTATTTAAATATTTACCTCTGAAATGAGGAAACTTTCTCGGAGTCCGCACTCACCGCCACTTCGACGACAACGACTCTGAGAAGCCCCAGCTTCCGCTGTGGAAGCGCGCCGCACGACACCGATATTAGGCCGCGCGTACGGCAGGCGTGGGGGCGCGCACGTCACCGTCTGGGCGGAGCCATTAGCCACGAGTCATCGTGACGCACGTCATGCACGACTTGAAAATCACTTGCGACTCTTCTGCGTAAGCTATTCTTCATTTTTGGTTTTTAATAATTTTGTGTTCATGACAACATTGTGTTATTAATATACTTTTACTTTTTCTCAGCAAAACAACTTCAAAGTGCTGAATATTCGATAGATATAGAGCGACAACAATCTAGCTGTCCCTGCCCTCAGGTCCTGAAGTGTGTAAGACCCACAGATGGTTCCCTAAAAAGCCCCAGAGGTCCAAAACTCAGAAAATTAACCCAGCTGAGTTTTTGGTTAAACCCGGGTGCTCTAGTAAGGATTTTGAAACCACTGAAAGGTCCGTTTTTCTCGTAAGGTGGAACAGGTGATTTATCTCTTATTTCTATTGTATTTAGACCAGGTGATCAGGGTTGGCCTATATTGGTTGATGGAGTTAGGATATTAAGTATATATAATACTGATGGCCATAATCATATTTTTTTTGCGTCATTTTATTAATCATAAGGAATTTTACAAAGCTTTAAATAAACCCACAAACAAAAAAGAGAACAAATGCAAACTGAAATTTCACAAATTAACCGAGAGCCTACATTAATTACATCCAGAGGTGATAATTTAAACATTTGTGTAATCAGATTATATTTTTCTGCATAATTCAAAACTATTCTTTGCTTTGGAAAATTTCAAAATTTTTATAGACGTTAAGTAATATTAAAAATTCACCGCAAAGACCGTGAAAGAGCACGTATTCTTGAACCCTTCTGATTTATCAAAGGATACGTTTGTATATTTCCAGTCCAAGTTATTTTTTTTTCACAAACATGGTATATATGAATTTGCCAGGTGAAATTGTGTTTTAAAGTTAAGCTTTTTCTATAAATTAAAATAAAAAATACTTAACCAGTCTTTGCATTTCATAAAGCAACCTTACGGGGCACAAGGTGCCACCAGAACATTGAAGTCTAAAAATATTAACTGTTGAAGCCGCAGAAGAAAACTTGTCTTCTGTGTTTGTGAACACAAAGGGGATCTGGAAATACAGAGTGGTCCAGATCTAATTATGCAGATCCAGATCATCTGGATGACTTTGATTTATGGGAGGACGATTCCAGTTCAGCACGAAGACCATTCTCTTATGTCGTCAGATCACACACTTCTTGATGGTCCGGGATTTTTCGGGTGATTTTCTATGTAATAAACTTAATAAGTTATAACGTAATGAATATTGCATAATTAGATCTGGACCGCCCTATATTTGCATCATTTAATCATATTTTCCTGGTGCAGTTTTTCTCGAAGCAAGAATAAATTTGTTTTACTCGCTTCTGCGAGTTCTTACATAAATACGAAAGTAAATCAAATTAGAATTGCCATGTTGGATAGCAAAGCCAAAAATTGACATTCGGTTCTAAAGGAATGAAAAGTTAGGGGGGAAAAAAAAGCTACAACTTGGTGCCAAAAACATTTTCAGACCTCGCATGGTGGATCAGATCAAGTGCCGCTGCCATCGTTTCATATGAAGCTTGGCAGTTTGTCACAGCTGTATTTACAGATGGAGAACGTTTTATGGATTTGTCCTGGCGGTCTCTGGGTTTGTTTGAGGTTAAACTGAAGGGGGTATTTTTGCTGAAAAATGATCTGTGATGCAGAATTTGATGGTGTGATGAACGACCTGGAACGAGAGCTTGGGATGTCATTCAGAGAAGTCATTTCTAAGTTTTTAGGTAACAATAAAGATCCAAGTTATAGTTAGCAGTTCAATGAACTGAGATGTAGGATAAGCCTCACAGTTCACTTTTTGAGCAATAGATTAACATTCGATCAAATAAGGGTCCTCTGTGGGTGGGTATGCAAAGAAACATTGCAGGTTATCAAGTACCAAATAATGACTCAGAAATATCACATGAGGGAGGGGATTACCAAAAAACCCTGGCTAGAAAAAGAAATAAAAGACAATGAAAACCCTTTATAGAATAAACAGATCTATTTACACAAAAACGGTTTGTGGTAAAATGAATCCCCAAAGAACACAAAAGGTGAAGAAAGTCCATCCATCCATTATCCAACCCGCTATATCCTAACTACAGGGTCATGGGGGTCTGCTGGAGCCAATCTCAGCTAACACAGGGTGCAAGGCAGGAAACAAACCCGGAGCAGGGTGCCAGCCCACCACTGGGTACACACACACGCCAAGCACACTCAAGGGACAATTTAGAATCACCAGTGCACCTAACCTGCATGTCTTTGGACTGTGAGAGGAAACCCACGCAGACGCGGGGAGAACATGCAAACTCCATGCAGGGAGGGCCCGGGAAGTGAACCCGGGAGTGAAGAAAGTCTCAACACAAAATCCAAGAGGCAAAGTGGACAGGTTCACAAAGTACTCGCCACTCCACGAGTGAATTCACAATGAACCACAAGGGACTGAGGATTGAACCCATCATTTCTAGGGCTGTGGGTAACCCCTTGAAGGCGATGGTCAGGTGGGGACCATCCACAGAACACATGGCACATAAAAAAAAAAGATGCTTAGACATAAAGACACTAAATAATAAGACATAATAGAACTAAAGATGCCATTTGAACCCCAGTCTGAGGAGGAACACTGGCTGAAATACAACACTCTTAAGTAGAAACAGAAAGAGGTTAAGCACATTTGAATACTAAATTGAACTGGAGGATACGGTATGTCATGAACTAGGAGTCCCAAAGCACTGAAATCCCAATAAGTTTCAAAAAAAAAAAAAAAAAGCCCACTAGAGGGGAACATCACAGACAAACCCTGGCTAGTAATAGGGGCAAGCACTGAATCTTTATTAAATAAAACATTTGTTTTCACAAAATGCTGTTCAATAACAATCTAGCTCCGTGGAGCACAAGAAACAAAGGAATTGCCCAAAAACATTAAGGCAGTCCAATGCAAACAAATTACAGTAAGAAAGTCAAAAAGAGAGCAATAAGGTTCAAAAATTTAGAAATCCCATAAACCAAAGAAACACAATTAAACTCAACAACTTCTGAGCACAATCGAAATGAAGTGAACTGAACTGTGGAAGACCCTCCAGATTTATAGGGCGATGGGCAGTTCCTGACGATGATTGGCAGGTGGCCCCGCCCACATGTTAGCGTAATGGGTGACACTGACTTGGATGAATGAGTGCTCGCTGCTCCAAGCAATGCACTGTAATCCCGTCTAGGATGGGTTCCCACTTCCCACCTTGTGGTTCATCCTGCCAGTATCATAAAGCAGGAAATGAAAGGTAACAGAGTGCAAGATTGTAATGAAACTGGCACCGTTTTCACATTGAGGCAAGGAGAATACTGGAAGGGAATAACAATAATAATAATAATAATAATAATAATAATAAGCGGTTTTGGACCTTTGTTGATTTAGAGAAAGATTTCAACCAAATATCAAGAGAGGGTATGGGGTCTAAGAAGAAAAGGAATTTCAGAAAAATTAAGGTGGGTTGTCAGATCTATGAAGGAGCTCAAACGTCAGTTAGAAGTGGAAATGGAAGCACAGCAATCTTTGAAACCAATATTGTTCCACATATGGAGGTCTGTCTCGATCCATTCATTTTTAATAATTAACATGCATGCAGCTAGTTAAGTTCCAGGGGTCACGCTATATGCCGACAGTCTAATTGTACTGGAAAACTCGGCCACTAAACTGCAGGAAAGGTTCTTCCAGAAATGATGGCATGCTCAAAAAACGGTGATTAGTACGAGAACATGGGGTCCGCTCCAAGGAACGTGCTGCCCCAACCCACACGTATGAAATTGGGTTTAAAGTCTTGTCAGGCCAGAGGGAAATGGTTCCCGAAATGTGAAAGTTGATTAGGAGGGTCTACAAAGTCAGAGAAAGAGAAAGAGAGACAAGAGATGATAAAGGAGAGGGGGCTGTGGTGGTACCTAAAGATAAAGATGGTACACCAGCAGTGAAGGCAGAAAATGCAAAGTGGAGAGTTTTGGAAAACAATTGGTTGGGCAAACCACAAGCCGCTTTTAATTTCCAAACTTTTAGTGAAGCAGAAGTGAGTTTGGGGGGTGTTTGTAGTTTCCATTTAGGGGGGGGTGTCCCCTTATAGTGGTGAGCACCTCAAGTGATTGACAGTTAACGATTAACAATAATCAGTTAGAAGTGTTTTTATCATGGCTTCTGGGCCGTAGCATTGCCCCATGGCACATTATCCAAACAAGTGGGCAGGTGCAAAGCAACAGTGGTAGTGGGCCTCTGGGATCTGCTAGAGTTTTCTGTGCATTGGGTGTTCTCCTTCTATGCCTGTTTTGTAACGAAGGCACCCATTCTGACACAAGCCACATCTTTACAATTAACAGCAAATCAGGGCTAACACCAGAAAGGTGCTTTCTGATTACTGCAAACTGTACTATAAAGATGACACGAAGTTTACTTTTGGTGGACGGGATCTTGTAAGCATCTCGAGAACTACGGCGTCTTCAGCAGCAAGTTCTGCAGTAGTAAAAAGTGACAGACAACGCCAACTCTTCACCCAGTATGAAACGTCAGAGGTATGACAGATATAAAAAAATACCTCCAGATCAGGGGTGCCCAATGCGTCGATCACGATCGACCGGTAGATCGCCAAGGTAGTGCAGGTAGATCGCGTTGCATTCAAAAATTTTTTTTTTAAACGTTATTGTATCATATATCCTCCCTATATGGCATTTGCCACTTGATCGACATACAGGGCGGCCAGTCTGAGATCTCATTTCTTCTAACACACTGGTCATCCCGCACGCATCAAACGCACGAGCTACTGCAAAACTCCGGCTGTGATCGAGTTAGCCTTACAATTTATATCAACTAAAGATGGGAATTTAAAAATTTGTTTGTGGAGGGTATGGGCTGGATGTGGAATTAGAAGATTTTTTTTCTTATAATGTCACAATTGAAGTGCGTTTGTCTGATCTGTCAATCTATCATTGCTATTCCAAAGAAGGAAAATGTGGAAAGGCACTTTCGATCTGTTCGTAAAAACTACGAAACTGACTTCCTTCCAAAAAGCGATCTGAGAAAGAGAAAGGAGAGGAAACTAAAATCGCAGTTAATCGGACAGCCGTCATTTTTCAAAAGCTCCTTGACTGCATTATTCGGCTGTACTTATTTATGCGAGTCAACCCTAACCCACACGAAGATTATTAAATCCAAATACTGTAGTGACCATAAATGTATTGAATTGTTATTATTGTTGTGCCATAAAGGTTATTCAGTTATGCAAGGTACGACAACATACATTTTATGTGTAAAGTATACTCTATATATATATATAATGTGTGTAGTGTGTGTATATATATATATATATATATATATATATATATATATATATATATATATATATATATATATATATATATATATATATATATATATGTATATGTGTGTGTGTGTATGTTGCCATTCCATCCCGTAACCTTAGATCCTCTTCCTCCACCCATCTGACCGTTCCTCCCGCCCGTCTAACCACCATGGGGAGCAGAGCTTTCAGCCGTTTTGGTCCCAAGCACTGGAACTCATTACCTGCGGATCTCCGCAATATCAAATCATATTCATCTTTCAAATGTAAACTTAAAACACATTTGTTTAAAATGGCTTTTTCTTCTTCCTCCTAATTATAGTGGTTTTGTTTGGTTTTAATTTTTAGATTTTCTGATGTTTTAAGTTGTTTATAATTGTGTTTTGTATTTATTTATTTATTGTTTGTTCGGTGTCCTTGAGTTCTCTGAAAGGCGCCTTGTATAAATAAATGTTATTATATTATTAAATAATATATTATATATATATATAATTTTTAATGTAGGTAGATCATTTCGACCTGGTCATTTTAAAAGTAGCTCGCAAGCCGAAAAAGTGTGGGCACCCCTGCTCCAGATGTTAAACCAAAGAAGATAAAGAAATGAATGGAACTCAACAGACAGAAAGGCTTGCGCCTTAATCCCAGAGAGGAAAAAAAAAGCAACTTCCGCTCTGGGGACGCGCTGCGCAACGCCGATGTATGAGGTCGCGCCCGGAACACGTGGGTGCGACCCGCTGGTTGTCAATCATCGTGGCGTAGCGCTTGCGTCCTAATGGAGACGCGATGATCACAGAAAATGTGAATTGGGCGCGGGAAGAGACCAGAGCAGTGCAGTCTGTAGCTGAGGGGCGGATTGAGAACAAGTGGGCATCAGAAGGGAACAAACTGGCGAACTAACTTAAAGTAGCTCGTGAGCACGTCGAACCAACTTAGTACGCCGGTGAATGTTCTAAAGGAATAACCGCACGCGTCACACATGCAAATAAATTAGAACTGTTATTAAATCTATCTATCATATAGTGCCTTTCACTTCTATCTTTCTATCTATTATATATTGCTTTTCTATCTATCTATCTATCTATCTATCTATCTATCTATCTATCTATCTATCTATCTATCTATCTATCTATCTATCATATTGTGCCTTTTACTTCTATATATTATATAGTGTCATTCACTCTCTTTATCCATCATATAGTGCCTTTCACTCTTAATCTATCACTATTATAAATCTATTATATAGTATCTTTTACTCTCTATATTTCCATCCATCTATTATCCAACCCGTTATATCCTAACTACAGGGTCACGGGGGTCTGCTGGAGCCAATCCCAGCCAGCACAGGGTGCAAGGCAGGAAACAAACCCCGGGCAGGGCGCCAGCCCACGGCAGTCTCCATATTTCACTATTTATTATTTATCTAGATACACGATGTATACATTATATGGACAGATAAAATTGTCTTTATCTGCAGGGGATATAAAAAAGTCTACACATCACTGCCAAAACTGCAGATTTTGTGTAATAAAAATGACACCAGGTTTTATAGGATTTTTTGTTTCCTTTTTCACTAAACCGTTTCTCATTAGTTTTCCCCTTCTTTGTCAGTCAGTCATTACCCAGCCCGCTATACCCTAACACAGGGTCACGGGGGTCTGCTGAAGCCAATCCCCTTCTTTATATAGATTGCAATTTTTTTAAAATTAACGTGGAATAGTTTCTGACAAGATTTATCTTGGTTTCATTTTTATTGTACAAAATCTGCCATTTTCGTGTGAAGTGGTGGTGGGGGGGTAAGGTGGTAGATCAATCTATCATACTTAACTCAGTGCCATATAAAATGAGAAGCGATATATGTTGACTTTAATATTAATCAATTCAAATTGTCCTGCAAATTAGGGAAAAAATTGAGGGTCGCCTTATATAATAAGCTGTCTCTTATTTTTCGTTATTGTCAATGCAGTTATTAAAGGACACCGAGTGCCGTGTGCGTCCCGGCCAGTCGTATTCTGAGCTTCCTTTAGCACCTTCTGCAGTGTTTCGAGCTGAGTTGGATGTGAAGTCAGTGACGATGGAATCCACAAAGTGAAATTCAGTCCTGGTTGTCTCCAGACGTTTTTAATCACACGTCTGCCTCAGCGAGTCTACGATGAAAGCCTGGAGACCCGCGTCATTCCGGGATTCGAAAATGCGACAGCACCGCTCAGTTAAGTAGACTAACAGAGAAGAAGAAGCAGAGACGGTGAAAAATACGGAAATAATTCTCAAGAATACTGTGCTGAAAACCTTTTTATAGACAATGCATACTAATATGTTTCAGAGCCCGGATAGCTCAGTCGGTAGAGCATCAGACTTTTAATCTGAGGGTCCAGGGTTCAAGTCCCTGTTCGGGCGGTTCAAATTTTTGAAAATTTTGTTTTTATGAAATATTTATTTAACTTGTTAACGTTAATCATATCGACACAAAACATTGCTCTAAAGGGAATGAATAAACGATACTTTACATCTGAAGTAAAAGGCCGCACGTAGCTCTCATAGACGGTCCTGCAGCGCTTTACAGAAGCCGGCGGCCTCGTACGACACACGAGCGACAAGAACAAGCAGCGGTGATTCGAAGTAATTGTAGCAAGAAACCAAATGAATGATCTTCGTGGCTGTCAAAGTTTTCTTCTGTCAACTTTACGCTTATTATAATTCTTTAGGTATTTATTTGCTTATTTTTTATTCATAATACATTTAAGTCTATGCTTGTGCATCTTCTTCTTTCGGCTGCTCCCGTTAGGGGTTGCCACAGCGGATCATATTTTTCTATATCCTTCTGCATGTAATGAGTATAATCTATGCATCCTGCTATTATTTTACAAATCTACAGTTTTGCCTTAAACGATGATATAATATGTAGAACTTTTTACTTGGGGTTCACTTATTAATATAAAGAGCCTATAGTGAATAATGACTTTTTAAAACTTATATACTTATATTTAATTTCTTAAAAGCAGCAAACTAGTCTGGTCCGAATGGGATTCGAACTAAAAATCCGCGGCGTTTTGTAGTAAATGGCGTTAAAATACTCGCGGCTGAACCTCGACTTGTTGCAGTCCTGGTAGCGAGAACCAATCAGGTCGCTTTTCACTACCACGATTCTATCAAGAATTGAAAACTCGGGCCAATCGCAGCCCGTATCGCCTACCAAGAATTGACCAGTCACAACCCGTTTCGGCTACCAAGAATCGGCCAATGACGGCTCGGTCGGCTATCCAAGAATTGACCAATCATGGCTCAAGTCGGCTACCAGAAATTAGTGAAGGGCGGGCCAGCCTCTTGTCAATTAATGCGTTCTGTAAAAGCTCATTCGAGTCGAGTCGGCACACACACGCTTTGCGCTTTGCGTTTATTTTTCAACTTTCTAAAAATGTTATTCACGAGTCTCGGTTTGTGAAGAGAAATACCCTTAAGTAAAAAATATATATTTATTTATTTTTGTTGAAGGTTTCATAAACGTATTGATTATTGTTGATTTACCACCCTTTGATATACAGTACTAATACGAATGTGACGTTTTGCTTGTATTCTGTCAGTTTAAATGGATTCTAAACGCATGTACACATTTTTTAATTGATTTTTTTGGTATTCTTGGTGCAGTTTATTACAGTTATTAAATATGTGTGCAAATGCGTAAACAAAGATAAAATAATGTACAAATAGAATAAACATTGGTGAATAGCTTAATCATAGTTTCATTGTACAGGATGAGCTTTAAAAAGTAATAATAATAATAATAATAATAATATGAAGTGCTATATAATTTTAAAAATACAAATCATTGAAAGTGAAAACTGTTTTTCTTGACTTCATCTTTGTCAATTTAAAAACTTTTTTAAGTCATTGTTTGGGTGAGTTAATTTTTAACTGGAAAGACAGATGAACCACGTGTGTCTATGTGCTAGAGAAGACCCCAGGATAGACTTTCTAGTATATAAAGACCAATAATTCTTCAATAATTAGTACAGTAAAATATTATATATATATATATATATATATAAATGATTGGTATGTTATATGTTTTTTTATACTTGTCATTAATTTCACAAATTGTTCAAATTAATACTAACATAGAATAACAATTATAATTATATTCTATAATCACATTAACATTCTGCGGTGAGCTGGCGCCCTGCCCGGGGTTTGTTTCCTGCCTTGTGCCCTGTGCTGGCTGGGATTGGCTCCAGCAGACCCCCGTAACCCTCTGTTAGGATATAGCGGGTGGGATAATGACTGACTGACTGACCGACATTAATGTTATAAAATATACTTATGAAATAGATCTACACCTTTAACACTCTGGTGATTCTGATCATGCTGTAGAAGACTACTCCCTGTTCAAGCATTAGCTGAAGAGTAATAAATGGTGCCGACGGACGAGCTTTTCTCCTACCTGATTACTGATTTGACTTGTTAGAGGGTTAAGTTCCGTTCCTTAATTAAGATGTTGATTGCTACCTCATAGTATATAGGGCATGTGAAGTTCTTATTTGTATCAAAGTCTTAAAGTGATTCACAAGACAATGTTTGTAAATAAATTAATAAATTAAATAAATAAATATATATATTGGCACTTGTGTGTGAGTGATTGTGAATGATTTACCCTGCAAATCGACTGGCACCCTGTCCAGAGATTGTTCCTGCCTTGTGCCCACTGCTTGTTAAAAGTTACAAGGTAATAAATAAATGGCACTAGTTGTCAGCCGCGTAGCAGTGACACAGGACACATTTTTAAAATCAATAAACAAACGGGTATCGCTAACTTTGCGGAGGCATGGCACATTCCAAACTGTGGACAAAGGTAAAGCGACTCGAACGGAGGTGACGAGGGCCCGCCCACTCCTGACGTCACGCTTCCCCTACCCCTCGGCCCGCAGCCTCTGTCCCATGAATAGCGCGAATAAATCGCTCCTGCCAACGAACTCTGATACTTAGCGCTTGAACTGGAATGTTCAAGCAAATTAGAGGGAAAAACTCGATCTAAATCCGTTAAGTAGTTCTCGTGTGAAAAGCGGACAGACATACAGACAGAAAAATGTTGGATTTTATATGTACTGTAGCCTATAGACATAAAACAAACCTAGTGCCAATGGCCTTGTAGTGTTTACTAGAACACATGTACTTGTTTTATGCTAAGTATATAAACATTTCCAAATACTGTAATGATTTTCACCTACTTCAATTTAATTCAATTTCAACATCAGCTAGAAAAAATTACTTTCCAAATTTTATAAATACATACACAGACAAGACTGTGCTCTATAAGGTATTCATTGTTATTGTGCTTTCATTTTTATTGTACCCCTCTTGATTATCTGTGCAGCCATCTGAGAGCTCGGTGAAGGTGCTATATACAGTAAGTGAAATGCATTATTATTTGTTATAATTCTGCGTCAATAGAATGGGCAGGCGGTTTGTTAAAGTGTAATGTTTAACTATGCTTGTTGTTCAGGTGCTCCTCTGACAAATCAATCATTCATGAAAGGGTTTTGTTTAATCAAAAAGAAAACTAAACAACTGCACCGGCGATTCAGGACTCAAAGCAGCATCCATTGACAAGAAAAGTTTTTATTATTATTAGTAATGTGAATTTCCCCTTGGGATTAATAAAGTATCTATCTATCTATCAATCATATAGTGCTTTTCTATCTATCTAGTAGTAGTAGTTAATTTAGAGATATTTTCTTCAGTTAAGCAATGTGCCACGAGCGGGATTCGAACCTCGTCAGAGCCGTCATTTGAGATAGATCGTCTCTCAAGATTCGGGCGGAATCCTGTTGTCCAGCAGAGGGCGCCATGGCCTATGAACAGTAACCAAATTTGTGCCAACCAAACTAGTTGAGACAAGAGAAGAACACGCAAAGCGGTGCCTGCTTGAGCTGCCTGGGCAAGCCCACGTCTGCGCCTTTATTTACATGAACTTCTCCTCCATGCCGTACACACACACACACACACACTATTTTTAAAGCAAGGGGTGCTGTGAAATGGCTGACCCTGCACTCTGACCCCAAAGCTTCAAAGGATTAATGAGGTATATTAAAAAAAAAAAAACAGCTTATATCCGTATATATCTATTCACTTCTATCAGTATATCTGCTATACATTGCCTTTCTTTGATACATTATATAGTTACTTAGAGAGAGATGAAAGGCACTATATAATGCATATTTATGTATGGGAGGTAATACTGTATAAAATAGATAGCTAGATGTGAAAAATGCTATATAAAAAATACCACTATATAGGATGAATGGATATCAAGGAAATAAGGACAGATAGATGGAAATGAAAAGCATATCATGAAGAGAGAGAAAAGAAAAGGCACTATATAGTGTCATTTAGGAGGAAATATTAATACATGTGAAAGGCACAATATAATAGACAGTTATGAAAGACTACAGTATTTAACATTCAGATAGATATGAAAGTACACTATATATATTTAAATATATATATATATATACACAGTTTATATATATATACAGTTTATATATATATACAGTATATATATATATATATATATATATATATATATATATATATATATATATATATATATATATATATATATATATAAAGAGAGAGAGGTGGTTGAAAGCCTGTGCTGAAAGCGCGTTGCTGCACCCACCACACGATGAGCCAACTGGACTGGGACCCGAGTGCAGCGGGTGACACCTCAGCACCATACTGGGACACTGTGAGGTTTCTTTACAGTGGCTGGAATGCCAATCCTGCCACCTGCCTCCCAAGTTTTCCCTGTAAATTGGAGGACCTGCTTGTAGGCCTGGATGAAGGTTAAAGGCATACCCAGGACAAAGCAACTGCAGGTTGCAGGCCTTACTCAAGGGCCAAACGGAGTAAAGTCACGTCTGGCATTTACAGGATTCAGACTGGCAGCCTTCTGACTGCTGGCGCAGATCCCTAAGCCTCAGTGCCAACACTCCACCTTACACTATATAACTGTCAGACAGATAGACAGATAGATGTGAAAGTCACTGTATTATTATCAGAAATATCTGCAAGGGACTATAAAATAAATAGATAAATAGATGTGACAGGCACTATAGAATAGCTAGATCTGAAAAATACTATGTAATAATTATAGAAATAAAGGTTTTATAGTGGCTAGGCACTATATCACAGAAACATGGAGAGAGAGGAAAGGCACTATGTAATGGTCAGACTGATAGAAAGATTCATAAAGGTAAAAGACACTATATAAAAGATAGTTAGGACAGACTCTGTAACTTTTAGACAGATAGATGTTAAAGACACTATATTATTAATATATAGTTATGAAAGCCACTATATAACTGTTAGATATATATACTGTATACTAGAAAGATGGATAGATATATGTGAAAGGCACTGAAAGACAGATTAATAAATAGAGGTTCTGCTATATAATACAGATTTGGCAAAGCCACTGTATAATAGATAGACAGACAGACAGACAGACAGAGGTGCTGCTATATAATAAGATAGTAAGGTGACTATATAATTATAAGATAGATAGATAGATAAATAGATGTGAAAAGGCACTATATGCTAGAATGATAGGTGGAGAGATGGGAAAGGTAAAAATAGATAGCTGTAAAAGGCACTATATAACAGATAGATTAAACACTATATAGCTAGGCAGATAGATGTGAAGGGCACTATATGATAGATAGATAGATAGATAGATAGATAGATAGATAGATGTGAAAGGCACTATAAAATAGACAGATAGATGTGGAAGACACTATTAATAGATGTGTCTGTAGAAAAAAAAGACAGGAAAGACACTATAAAACTATTAACTAAACAGACCTACAAGGCAATATATAATAGATAGATATGAAAGGCACTGTATCATAGATAGATAATAAATATGAAGGGTGTTATATGTAAAATAATATTCATTAATAACTACAGTAAATATAAGGCACTGTATAGGATGAATGGATACACACTAGAAACAGATCGATGGAAGTTAAAGACAATTAATTATATCATAGATATAGAAAGGCATTATATAACTGTTAGAGATCATGGAGAGACAAAAAAGGAAAGGCACTATATAACTGTCAAATAGACAGATGTGAAAGGCCTTATGTACTATAATTGATACAGATAGGACAGGCACTATATATTTCACAGAAACGTGGATGGCAATGAAAGGCATTATATCGAAGGCAGAGATACAGGACATGCGCAGTACAGTGCACAGACAGACACAGAGACAGGTAACTAGTTAGATGATAAAGGCACTATATATTACACAGACGGCTATCTAGATGTACTTTATTGACCTTAGAGAAGGAATTCCTTCCTGCAAAGCAACACAAACCTTGAAGCCACACTGCGAAATACTAAACTGTAGCAGAGCAAGTCCAGGGTCTGTGCACATAACACACAGCCATGCACAGCACTGTCGATTTATTTGCTAATTTATTTATGTCTATGTTTATTTGTTTCTTTATTTGTTGGTTGCAGTCACTCAGTCTTGCCAGCTTTTACGTGCCTGTATTTCTAGACGTGTCGCTGACCCGTGGTGACAGCCGGGTCACGGAGATGCCACGCTAAAGGTCACAAAAACGATCGGCGTCCAACAAGCGACTCCCGTGTTCTTATCTATCAGTGGGAGGGATAAACGAAGTAATCAGCGTTTAAAGAGACAGCGAGTGCGGGCTGCGTCCATCATGAAAGTTTCACGCAAGCCAGTTGTTTAATTGAAAACTGCCATTGGTTTCTTGAAGTCCGATATCTGTGGCCGCTGGTTCTCGTAATCACCGCGTTAAACTCCAATTGTCACTTTTAATTGAACTCTTCTCTAAGCTAATGACTGCTAACGTCTGTCACCCGCACTTAAGGCGGACGTCAGCTCCCCCCCGCAAGTTTGAGGGCTGAACTTATCTGAAGATCCATGAGCCCGTCCAAAAAAAAAAAAAAAATCAGAGTTCCAGAGTGGGCCAGAAGCCCCTTGCCCTTTGCTCAAAGCCTAGTTTGAACCCAGCAGCCTCAGCCGTGTAATGTCACGCGGGCTCACATTACACACCTCGTATATTTAGCAGTGCACTTCAAATGCTAAGGGTCAACCGGCCCGTTTAAATATAGACGTGTCCGGCCGTCGTGCCCAGCACCTTGTGCCCGCCCCCCCTTTAAAAGAGCAGCACCCGCCCAGCTTGCCTCGTCTCCAGCACACAGCTCACTCGGGATATCCGCCGCTCGTCCGCCTCCTACACACTCAGGTAAGGGGGATGATAGATGGGATAATGGGAACGGCACTAAATAAACTAAATGTGTGAATATTAAATAAGTATAAATTAGATACAAAGGGAGAAGTAGGCCATTCGACGTTTTATATGCTGATTTAAACTAAACTCTTCTCCCAGTTTTGTAACGGAATTTGGAGTCGGAGGTCTGCTAAATGAAATTGCCCCGGTAGGGCACAGCTTCATTTTTTTTTTTTTGTTTAAATTTCTGCTCCTGGAATGGGAATATTGTATCATCTCAGGAGAGAGAGAGGGAACTTCATTAGTCCCCATGCAGGGAGAACATTTGGCTTTATAGGGGATCGTTTCAAAAAACTGTGTAAATGCAGTCCTGTCAGTGGAGTCCACAGCACCTTATAAAAATGGAAGAAATGGTTAAGTAAACGAAAACGATGCTGCGGGGATAATCCCTTACTTAAACTGATGATTACAAAGTCTAAGACCATATGTCACACGAGTTTAATTGAATTCTATTTTTTGGAATTAAGTTTTATTTATTTCAAACCGGCGCATGATCCCAACCTCATATTTCAAATCTATGCGTTATGGGCATGGGCGGAGTTTGACTCTAAGGCTTGGGTTAGGGCCGCTAAATCCGTTAAGAGGCATCATCCGTGGGGTGCCATTTAATGAAAGTTCTGGGGTACGTGCTGCAGGCACCAAAGGGGGACCATCCCCTAAATCCGACTCCTGGTCGTCGGAATCTGCTGTTTGTGCACCGTTTATGAAAATAAAGGTGCGCACGCCGTACTCCGAGTGGGACGTCCGTTCACCCCGACTATAGCCTTCGACCGTCACTGTTTGGGTGGTTCTGACAAGCCATTCAATTTTTGTTTTTAGTCTTAACTGTACTGCTATATATTTACTTTATATTACAAATTACATAGGTTGTACTATGAACAATTTATCTCGTGTATAATAGGTTTACATCTTTGAAATTATGAAAGTACACAGGTTATCTATTATATAGTGCCTTTCAATCTCTGAATCGATATTCGAGAGAGTGAAAGGCACTATATTATAGTATAATCTAATTCTTATGTACAATAACGGGTTTAACACTTTGAAGTTACGAAAAAGTACACAAGTTATCAACCTGTAGTGCCTTTCATAACAAGGTTCCATGAATGACACTGAATATATGATTTTTTTCCTCCCCTTGTCTGCTTATCGTATCTTTTGTTATTTTAAAACAAGGTATGTATTCATCAGCATGGCGAAATATTTAGGTATTCTGCAGGCTAGGTGGGCTGGCAATATCAAAATGGCTCCGGTGTGCGTGTTCACCTTACGACGCCAGCCCAGGTATTGCCCCAGCTCGTACCCGATGCCTGCAAGGTTTGGCTTCAACTTCCTTACGTTCTTGCTCTGAATATATGCGTTTATAAAATTGATGGATTCGTGTAAAGTTGCAGCATTTTATTTATTTTTCCATATTTACGTCATCAAATACATTTTGCCACGGCGATGAGCCTTCAGTTCAGACCTCCTCACTTTTGCGGTTGGTTGTGAACAAGCGGCGCATTCACGACGCGGGCACACGCACGCACGCGCGAGCGCGCCTTTGCACCCGTTTAAGCGGCCGCTTGAGGGCCACTTTTACAGACAGGAGCGCTTATAACGCATGTAAAAGAGTAGAACCGTGAATACAAAATGTTTAAGATGAAGTGGTCTCTAATAAGATACACACAACTGCAAACCAATTCGTAACTGATGTAGTACAAAATGTTTGTTTTGAGTCATAAAATGATTGCATTCATTAACTATTAACACACTGAGGAACAAAACAACAAGTTTTATTTAATGTATCCTTGGATTCTCCCCATATGCCGCCCCCTTAACTCTGCCTGTTTGAATACGAGTTCAGTTTCAGTAAAACAAAAAGATTTGAAAAATGTTCAATCATAACGGATCAGTTCTATCACAGAAACATTTAAGATTAGTAATTGTAAACCACACCAAAGCCCCAATCCACACCCAGAGACGGACAGAAATTAAATGTGAGAATGAAAACTCGAGCCTAGTAACGGGGGGCTTTTCATTAACCGTTAATAATTCGAAAGTGTAAAATTGCAACTACTCAAATAGTTGTACTGACACTAAACAGCTGACAAATAAAACAAAAAATGTTCACTTGCATGAATCGTGCAACCACTTACTATTAAAGAATGAATTCTCTTCAAAAAGTGTTTATTTATTTTTGTTGGTTTGCTATTTTGGCGTCGGGCTCTCCTAAATCCCGGTCCAATTTCCATACCCCTTTCGCCTCCAATTTCCCGCAGGCTTAAAATAATTTGATTTGCACCGAGGGGAGCTCTGCCAACTACGGCTTGCCTTTCAGCTGCTGATGGGCGCGCTTGCAAGCTGAGCCCCCCTGGAGCAACCAGCAAATGTCAAGAAGAACAACAACAACAACTGCAGAGGTCGTAGTACGGGGTCGCGACCGCCCCTTCAGTTTAAGGTGTGTGGACAGAACTTTCACACCCCTGCTATCGACTTGTTAAACGCATCACTTCTCACGCGGTGTCCGTGCTGTCCTTGTCTATTCGGCTTAAACAGCGCGGGGCAGCACCGGGTAGTGAGATGCAAGAATCAGCCCGAGACGAATAAGGCATTCGAGGGGTTGGTGGGGATCCAGCCGCACGGGTTAGCTATGACACAGCCAGTTGGAGCACTAACAAGCTTAGCCTATGGGCGCAAAATATCGCCGGCCCTGCCTGTAACGGCCACAAAGAGCACTATATGTCCACACGTGCACGCGCGCAAATATGATTTCACCTCGTGCACGGCAGCTAACGCGCATGTCCTTGAGGATGTGGGATGGAAACGCCACTCGCACACGGGGAGAACGTGAACGGTCCACGCCGATGAGGAATCGGTGATGCACCATGTTGGTTA